>NC_057807.1:541233-625653 GCF_018294505.1 Triticum aestivum
GTTGTCGTGCACTTAGTTTTGCCATGGAGTTGGATGGACTCATTTATCTTCGAAGTTTCTGCAATTATCTTATTTTAGATGGCCTTCAGCCATATTATTGTAATAAGTTCTCCTTATGAGACACTCGATGTAATAAGTGTGTGACTGAACTCTGTTATAATTCCTCGAGTACTGGGTGTGTCAGCAATACAGATCTAGGGATGACACTTAAGCACAGAGACTTCGATCCATTGGGATCGGATTGCTACAGTAGTAGTATCGAACCCAACGAGGAGCAGAAGGAAATGACAATTGGTTTTCAGCAAGGTAATGTCTGCAAGTGCTGAAATTGTAAGTAGCAAGTAGTTTGATAGCAAGATAATTTGTAACGAGCAAGTAACGGTAACGGTAACAAAATTGCAGCAAGGTAGCCCAATCCTTTTGAGGCAAAGGACAAGCCAGAATGGTCTCTTATGATAAGCAAAGCGTTCTTAAGGGTAGATGGGAATTTCATCTAGTCACTTTCATCATATTGATTTTGTGTTCGCTACTTTGATAATATGATTTGTGGGTGGATCGGTGCTTAGGTGCTGCTCTTACTTGAAAAAGCCTCCTACTTATGATTAACCCCCTCGCAAGCATCCGCAACTTGGAGAAAAATATTAAGAAGTTCTAACCATAGCATTAAACTTTTGGATCCAATCAGTCCCTTACGTAATAGCACATAAACTAGGGTTTAAGCTTCTATCACTTTTGCAACCCATCATGTAATAACTACTCCACAATGCATTCCCTTAGTCCCAAATATGGTGTAGTTGACATTCACATGACACCACTAAGGGAATCTCAACATACATACTATCAAAATATCGAACACATATCAAGTTCACATGATTACTCGCAACATGATTTCACCCGTGACCTCAAGAACAAAAGTAACTAGTCACGAGTGATAAACATGCTCAAGATCAGAGGAGTATTAAATAGCATATTGGATCTGAACATATAATCTTCCACCAAATAAATCATATAGTAATCAACTACAAGATGTAATCAACACTACTAGTCACCCGCAAGTACCAATCTAGAGTTCCGGTACACAAATTGGACACAAGAGATGAACTAGGGTTTGAGAGGAGATGGTGTTGTTGAAGATGTTCATGGAGATTTCCCCTCCCCAAGATGGGAGAGTTGTTGGTGATGATGATGACGATGATTTCCCCCTCCGAGAGGGAAGTTCCCCCGGCAGAATCGCTCCACCAGAGGGCAAAAGTTCTCCTACCCAAGTTCCGCCTCGAGACGGCGGCGCTTCGTCCCGAAAGTCCTCCTCTGATTTTTTTCTAGGTCAAAATGACTTATATACCAGAAGAATGGCACCTCAGGTGGGCCCAACTGAGCCCTGGTGTCTTGTGCTCACCAGGTGGCCTCCCTCCGGTGGTTATTTGCTCCAGTATTTTTAAATATTCCATCAAACATCATCGTAAAGTTTTAGCTCATTTGGAGTTGTGCTAAATAGGTGGCCTTACGTAGCTTTTCAGGTCCGGATTTCCTACTGCCGGAATTCTCCCTCCTTGAGTGTACCTTGCATATTATGAGAGAAAAGGCATTAGAATTACTCCAAAACGCATTGTTATGCATAAAAACATTATAAATAACACTAGGTAAACATGATGCAAAATGGACGTATCAACTCCCCCAAGCTTAGACCTCGCTTGTCCTCAAGCGAAAACAGAAATCAAAAAACATGTCCACATGCTTATAGAGAGAGGTGTCGATAAAAACAAAATTCGGACATAAAAGCATCATGTGAATTATTATAACAACAACAAACTTTAGCAATTCATCACACTATCGAAGTATAAAGCATAAACTCTATTGGAAACCAACAAACTATGTTCTCAGTCAACTCTGAACTACAATTCATCATCTTTTCAGGAACATTCACATATCGGAGCCTTTAGGCAAGTCCACATACTCAACCATCATATAGTCTTCTATAATTGCTAACACTCACTTCATACACATGAGCAAAACGTTTCAACCGGACACATAGAAAGATAGGGGCATATAGTTTTGCCTCCCAACATACTCACCTCAAGGGTGATGTCAACAATAATAACTCATGCTACCCGTATCCAACTAGATATATGTGCTTAGATCTTTCCTCACCACATGATGCTTGTCAAAGGAGAAAAATAGGAAGGAATAGAGAGAACACTTTGACTCTTGCATAAAAGTAAATACATAAAAGTAAAAGATAGGCCCTTCACGGAGGGAAGCAGAGGTTGTCATGCGCTTATTTGTTTGTATGCTCAACCCCTTAGTGCAAAAGAACGTCACATTATATTGCCCCTTGTGATGGCAACCTTTATTGTGTAGTCGGTCGCTTTTATTCTTTGATATCACAAGTTCGTACAATGCTCAATTTTCTCTTAACTAAATGATCTCACACTTTTAGAAGCAATTTTTATTGACTTATTGCACCGATGACAACTTAGTTGAAGGATCTTACTCAAAAATAAGATTTGGGTTTAAGGGTTTTTGGATGCACAAGTAGTATCTCTACTTAGTGCGTATTTTTTGTCTAGCAAAGATGGGGGGCAAGAACCACATCTTGAAGGATCTATGACAATATAACTTCTATGTGAATATGAACAAACATAAATCATTACGTTGTCTTCCTTGTCCAATGTCAACAATTTTGGCATATAATATTTTAATTGGGGCTCACAATCACAAAATATTTCTAGGATAGTGTATTTATATGTGAATCTTCTCTTCCCTTATTAATTCTTTCATGAATTGCATCATTGACCAATGCTATGTTTGTCAATCTCTAATAAAATTTTCTACTTATACTTTTCATTAAGTGATGTCATTACTTACCATAAGATTAGCATATGATCTTTTTAATTTATTTCCTTTATTTTTATTGGAACATGAAAGTAGAGAAAGGAAAAGCTCAAACTAAACTTTATTATACATCTGGCACACGATTACAAGGATAGATCACTATGCAAACTCTAAAAAAGAAAGGATCGAACTAAACTTTTATTCATCTAAAGCAGACGATAACTAAGGATCGCACTAAATAAGTAAAGGTAAAAGATAGTGGAGGGGATACGATACCGGGGCAGCTCCCCCAAGCTTGGTGGAAGCCAAGGGGAGTTCCCATACCCAATAATCAATTTTCTTTTGGTGGTGAAGAAGATGGTGGTGGTGAAGTAGAGGCAGAGATCATGTCCTTCATGATAAAGAGATTATCCAATCTACAGATGACGCTCCGGAGGAAGATGATGTGCTCTTGATGCAGATTATTTTCACAAGTGAGATATTTATTTTGCACTCGAACCGTTTCAATGATCCGAAAGGCTTCAATCTCAGTAGGTGTAAGATAAGCATAGTAAGGTTTAAGGATATCTTCTTCTTCCTCCTCAGCAGGCCAGGCCAGCTCAACCACCGGTGTTTGATCTCCGATGGCCTCCTTGCTCTTGTCCCCTTTGACCGATTCTACAGGATCTTCTTTCTTCAGCTTGATCTTCATCAACCAGGCATCCTCTTCCACGTTATTGGAGGAAGAACAAGACATGATGTCTAGCTCAGCAGATCTTACCAAAAACAACAGGAGAAGAAAAGCAGAGATTTCTCCGTGATACGGTGGTCAATAGGTTCGGGGGGTATATAAAGATATTTTATCTTGGGAAACAAGCAGACAGAAGAAAAATGGAGTCCGGAAGGTACCTGAGGTGGGCACAACCGACCTGGGCGCGCCTGGCAAGCCAGGCGCCAGGCGCGCCCTGGTGTCTTGTGCCCACCAGGTTCACCTTCCCGGTAGTTTCTTATTTTCCTAATTTTTAAATATTCCAAGACTGACAAAAAATATTTTTGCGGATTTTTCGTAGTTTGTTTACTTACCATATCACGTACCTCCTCTTTTTCACGAATATGGAGTCTTCTGGAAGGTCTCTTTTATGTGTTCTTCCGGTGTCATAGTTTGGATAGTATTTCTTTCAACATTAATGGGCGTACCTGAGATATAATGTTTGATTCGTTGCCCAGTAACAACAGTCGGGTTAGTACCTTTGGCATTATTTATTTTGATAGATCTAGATAGATAAACTCCTCGATAACATAGGGTCCTTCCCATTTGGAGAGGAGTTTTCATGCAAAGAATTTGAAACGAGAGTTGTACAAAAGAACATATTCTCCAACTTTGAACTCACGCTTTTGGATTCTTTTTTTATTATGCCATCTTTTAACTCTTTCTTTAAATAACTTGGCATTTTCATAAGCTTGGGTTCTCCGTTCTTTTAATGAACTAATATCAAATAACCTCTTTTCACCATCAAGTTTAAAATCATGGTTCAGTTCTTTGATTGCCCAGTAAGCTTTATGTTCTAACTCAAGAGGCAAATGATAAGATTTTCCATAAAACATTTTATAAGGAGACATAACCATGGGATTTTTATATGTTGTTCTATAATCCCAAAGTGCATCATCTAATTTCTTAGACCAATTCTTTCGGGACCTATTGACAGTCTTTTGCAAGATTAATTTTATTTCTCTATTGTTAAGTTCAACTTGACCACTAGACTGAGGATGATAGGGTGATGCAATTCTATGGTTAACATCATACTTAGCAAGCATTTACCGGAAAGCACCATGAATAAAGTGTGAACCACCATCAGTCATTAAATAGGGACTCCAAACCTTGGGAATATAACTTCCTAAGCATTTTAATAGAGGTGTTGTCATCATCACTACTAGTTGGAATAGCTTCTACCCACTTAGTAAAATAATCAACAGCAACCAAAATATGTGTATACCCATTAGGGGAAGGAAAAGGTCCCATGTAATCAAAACTCCAAACATCAAATGGTTCAACAGGAAGTGAATAATTCATAGGCATTTCTTGACGCTTACCGATATTACCTATTCTTTGACATTCATCACAAGATAAGACGAACTTACGAGCATCCTTGAAAAGAGTAGGCCAATAAAACCCAGATTGCAATACCTTGTGAGCAGTTCTGTCTCCCGCGTGATGCCCTCCATAAGCTTCAGAGTGACATTTCTAGATGATTTTTCACTGCTCATGCTCAGGTACACAACGTCTAATAATACCATCTACTCCTTCTTTATAAAGATGTGGGTCATCCCAAAAGTAGTGTCTTAAATCATAGAAGAATTATTTCTTTTGTTGGTATGTAAAGCTAGGTGGTAAATATTTAGCAACAATGTAATTAGCATAGTCAGCATACCAAGGAGTATTATGAGAAACATTTCTTGCAGCTAACTGCTCATTAGGAAAACTATCATCAATAGGTAGTGGGTCATCAAGGACATTCTCTAACCTAGACAAGTTATCGGCTACGAGGTTCTCTGCTCCTTTCCTCTCGGTGATATGTAAATCAAATTATTGTAGCAAGAGAACCCATTGACTAAGCCTAGATTTAGCATCTTTCTTTTCCATAAGATATTTAATAGCAGCATGATCGGTGTGAACAATAACTTTAGAGTCAACAATGTAAGATGTAAATTTATCACAAGCAAACACCACTGCTAAGAATTCTTTTTCAATTGTAGCATAATTTCTTTGAGCATTGTCTTGAGTTTTACTAGCATAATGAATAAAATTTAGTTTCTTATCAACTCCATGTCCTAGAACAGCACCAACAATATAATCACTAGCATCACACATAATTTCAAAAGGCGAGTTCCCGTCAGGTGGTTGAACAATAGATGCAGTAATTAAGGCTTTCTTGAACAATCATCATCAAAGACAAAAGGAACATCCTTTTGCAAAAGATTTGTAAGAGGCCTAGAAATTTAGAAAAGTCTTTGATAAATATCCTATATAAATCTCCTATAGAAATCCGTGTTGTAATATAACTTTTCTTGACCATAGTTGAAACATTAACATGTTCCTGCATCGTAACAGGGAAAGGTGGTTTCTCAATATAAGCAGTAGGAACAACTGGATCAACATTATAAATGATAGTTTCCTCTTTAGCTAGTACCGGTTCTTTAGTTTCTTCTTTAATTAATAGGTGGGTGATATTTAAACCACTTCTCCTTAGGGAGATCAACGTAGCAAAAGATTCAAAAAAGGAGGCTGCTATCTCAGAGTCAAGTCCATATTTGGTGCTACACTTTTGAAAAGCATCGGTATTCATAAAAGATTTAACACAATCAAACTTGAGCTTAATACCTGACTCTTTACCTTCATCGAGTTCCCAATCTTCAGAGTTGCGTTTAATTTTTACCAAAAGATCCCACCAGAATTCAATAGTCTTCTTCATAAAAGAACTAGCACAAGAACTATCAAACATGGATCGATCATTACGAGAAAGCCGAGCATACAAATTCTGCATAATTATTTCTCTTGAGAGCTCATGATTGAGGCATGAATATAACATTGACTTAAGCCTCCCCAAGCTAGAGGGATGCTTTTTCCTTCACGAGGCCAAAAATTATATATGTAATTCCGATAATGATGAACTAGATGCATAGGATAATTGTTTTGGTGAAACTCCAATTTCAATCGATTCAAATTCCAAGATCCAATATCATCGCATAGCCTATACCACTCCAATGGTTTTACCTTCAAAGATAAAGGGAAAACATTCTTCTTAAATTCATCTCTGGGTAAACCTGCAAGCTTAAACAATCCACAAGTTTCTTCCACATATATCAAGTGCATATTTCAGGATGTTCGGTTCCATCTCCTGCATAGTATTCGCTAGCAGTTGTTCTATCGTACCCGAAGGAATTTCATATTCAATATTTTCAGTAGGTGCAGTATGTTGAGGAGTAACTAATTGTAGTTCCGGTCAAGGTGAAGATACCCTGAACAAACCCCTCAAAGGATTGTTTTCCATAGTAACAAGTGAATTTTTCCTTACCAAGAGCACTTCACTCTCCGGCAACGGTGCCGGAAAAGAGCCTTGATGACCCAAAAGTATAGGGGATCAATTGTAGTCCTTTCAATAAGTAAGAGTGTCAAACGCAATGAGGAGCTAAAGGAAATGACAAGTGGTTTTCAGCAAGGTAATGTCTGCAAGGGCTGAAATTGTAAGTAGCGAGTAGTTTGATACCAAGATAATTTGTAATGAGCAAGTAACGGTAATGATAACAAAAGTGCAACAAGGTAGACCAATCCTTTTGAGGCATAGGACAGGCCAAAATGGTCTCTTATGATAAGCAAAGCGTTCTTCAGGGTACACGGGAATTTCATCTTGTCACTTTCATCATGTTGATTCGATTCCTGTTCACTACTTTGATAATTTGATATGTGGGTGGACCGGTGCTTAGGTGTTGATCTTACTTGAAAAAGCCTCCAACTTATGATTAACCCCCTGCAGGCATCCGCACCTAGGAGAAAAAATATTGAGAATAAGTTCTAACCATAGCATTAAACTTTTGGATCCAATCAGTCCCTTACGAAATAGCGCATAAACTAGGGTTTAAGCTTCTATCACTGTCGCAACCCATCACCTAATAACTACTCCACAATGCATTCCCTTAGTCCCGAATAAGGTGAAGTGTCGTGTAATCGACGTTCGCATGACACCACTAAGGGAATCACAACATACATACTATCAAAATATCGAACACATATCAAGTTCACATGATTACTTGCAACATGATTTCTCCTGTGACCTCAAGAACAAAAGTAACTACTCACAAGTGATAAACATGCTCAAGATCAGAGGGGTATTAAATAGCATATTGGATCTGAACATATAATCTTCCACCAAATAAACCATACAGTAATCAACTACAAGATGTAATCAACACTACTAGTCACCCACAATTACCGATCTATAGTTCTGGTACACAGATTGAACACAAGAGATGAACTAGAGTTTGAGAGGAGATGGTGATGTTGAAGATGTTGATGGACATTGCCCTGCCCAAGATGGGAGAGTTGTTGGTGGTGATGATGATGATGATTTCCCCCTCCCGGTGAGAAGTTCCCCCAGCGGAATCGCTCCTCCGGAGGGCAAAAGTGCTCCTGCCCAAGTTCCGCCTCAAGATGATGGTGCTTCGTACTGAAAGTCCTCCTCTGATTTTTCCTAGGTCAAACTAACTTATATACCAGAAGATGGGCACCTGAGGTGGGCTAGGCTAAGAACAACCCACCAGGGAGCACCTGGGGGGTAGTGTCTTGTGCTCACCATGTGGCCTCCATCCGGTGGTTATTTGCTCCAGTATTTCATAAATATTCCATAAAAATCGTCATGAAGTTCCAGCTCATTTGGAGTTGTGCAGAATAGGTGGCCTGGCGTAGCTTTTTTAGGTCCAGATTTCCAGCTGCCGGAATTCTCCCTCCTTGAGTGTACCTTGCACATTATGAGATAAAAGTCATTAGAATTACTCCACAAAGGAGTATTATGCATAACACATTATAAATCATAGTAGGTAAACATGATGCAAAATGGACGTATCACTCCAAGAATTTTATTTCTATATCACTGATAGAAAAGGAGCAGAGAACCTCATAGCTGATAACTTGTATAGGTTGGAGAATGTTCTTGATGACCCACTACCTATTGATGATAGTTTTCCTGATGAGCAGTTAGCTGCAATAAATGTTTCTCATAATACTCCTTAGTATGCTGACTATGCTAATTACATTGTTGCTAAATATTTACCACCTAGCTTTACATACTAACAAAAGAAATAATTCTTCTATGATTTAAGACACTACTTTTGGGATGACCCACATTTTATAAAGAAGGAGTAGATGGTATTATTAGACGTTGTGTACCTGAGCATGAATAGGGACAAATCCTATGGAAACGTCACTTCGAATCTTATGGAGGGCATCATGCGGGAGATAGAACTGCTCATAAGGTATTTCTGTCTGTGTTTTATTGGCCTAATCTTTTCAAGGATGCTCGTAAGTTCATCTTATCTTGTGATAAATGTCAAATAATAGGTAATATCGGTAAGCATCAAGAAATGCCAATGAATTATTCACTTGCTGTTGAACCATTTGATGTTTGGAGTTTTGATTACATGGGACCTTTTCCTTCCTCTAATGGGTACACACGTATTTTGGTTGATGTTCATTATGTTACTAAGTGGGTAGAAGCTATTCCAACTAGTATTGTTGATCACAACACCTCTATTAAAATGCTTAAGGAAGTTATTTCCCAAGGTTTGAAGTCCCTAGACATTTAATGACTGATGGTGGTTCACACTTTATTCATGGTGCTTTCTATAAAATGCTTGCTAAGTATGATGTTAACTATAGAATTGCATCACCCTATCATCCTCAGTCTAGTGGTCAAGTTGAACTTAGCAATAGAGAAATAAAATTAATCTTGCAAAAAGACTGTCAATAGGTCCCGGAAGAATTGGTCTAAGAAATTTGATGACGCACTTTGGGCGTATAGAACAACATATAAAAATCCTATGGGTATGTCTCCTTATAAAACGGTTTATGGAAAATCTTGTCATTTGCCTCTTGAGTTAGAACATAAAGCTTACTGGGCAATCAAAGAACTAAACTATGATTTTAAACTTGCTGGTGAAAAGAGGTTATTTGATATTAGCTCATTAGATGAATGGAGAACCCAAGCTTACGAAAATGCCAAGTTATTTAAATAAAAAGTTAAAAGATGGCATGATAATAGAATCCAAAAGTGTGAGTTCAAAGTTGGAGAATATGTTCTTTTGTACAACTCTTGTGTCATATTCTTTACATGAAAACTCCTCTCCAAATGGGAAGAACCCTATGTTATCGAGGAGGTTTATCAGTCTGGAGCTATCAAAATAAATAATGCCAAAGGTACTAACCCGAGGGTTCTTAATGGTCAATGAATAAAACATTATATCTCAGGTACGCCCATTAATGTTGAAAGCAATATTATCCAAACTATGACACCGGAAGAACACATCACAGAGACCTTCCAGAACACTCCAGAATCGTCAAAAAGAGGAGGTACGTGATACGGTATGTAAAAGGACTCCAAAAAATCCGCAAAAGTATATTTTGTCAGTGTTGGAATATTTAAAAATTAGTAAAATAAGAAACTACCAGTAAGGTGACCCTGATGGGCCCAAGACAGGCGCACCCAAGACTACCTTCTAGACTCCCTTTTTCTTCCATTTGCGTGTTTCCCAAGATAAAAAAATCTTTATATACCCCCTGAACCTATTAACCACCGTATCCTGGAGAAATATTTTGTTCTCTTTTCTTGTTGTTTTCCGATCAGATCTGTTGAGCCAGACATCATGTCTTCTTCTTCCTCCAACAACGTGGAAGAGGATGTCTGGTTGATGAAGATCGAGGTGAAGAAAGAAGAGCAAGGAGGCCATCGGAGATCAAACGCCGGTGGTTGAGACGGCCTGGCATGCCGAGGAGGAAGAAGAAGATATCCTTTGTAAGTGCATCTAGTGCCACCCCTAGTTGGTTTTGGAGTATTGACAACAAAGTTGGTTGAGGGACTAATGCGTTTGTGAGAATTGCAGGATAACGCAGGTAGTGTCCCTCATTGATTCGGTTTACCTACCGGAGATGACCCCTAAAAATGTATGAAGACATTGAAGAAAATGGTGGTATAAGAAGATATTCATATTGAAGACTATGACATGAGAACACATTGCGTGAATACTATGGAGCGCGAAGACTGTGTGGCTTCGTTGTTTTCTTTTCTTCTTTGTTGAGTCATAGGAACCACCGTACTATTATGTGGGGTCCAAGTGAACTAAGTCAGAGTGACTGAAGTGGTGCTCAACCCAAATCCTATGTCTTCAAGCAAAGACAATGAGAGCAAATCTTATCCAGAGCTGGATGAGTCAGCTTTGCTTGTAGCCCAAGTAAAGTTGTCGTGTGTGTTTGAAATCAGACCGTTGGAACACGTGTCAGTTCCTTAGTGACCGAGGGTCATTTCGGACAAATCAGGTCGGGTTGCCTTGTGGCTATAAATAGCCCACCCCCTACACCATAAATTGGTGGCTGCTCAGAGTTAGTTTACGGCTTTTGTCGTTTTGAGAGCAACCCACCTTGAAGCCTTTGAGAGAGAAATCCTTGTGAGGACAAAGCCCAAACACCCAGAGCCAAAGAGTGTTAGGCATCACTGAAGTCTTTCTGTCTGTGTGACCTGAAGACTTATTACACTTGAGGACTGTGTATCCTCCAGCCGGTTAGGCCTCGCGTTCTGAGCATCCAAGAGTCATTGTGGATTGCCGGGTGAACGAAGTCTGTGAAGGTTCGGAAGTCTACCTTGAAGACTTACCAGAGTGATTGGGCGAGGACTAAGTGTCCTTAGCTCAAGGGGAATAAGGTGAAGACACGGTCTTCTGAGTTGAATCTCAGCCTCCCTAACCAGACATACAGTTGTCACAGCAACTGGAACTGGTCCAACAAATCATGTGTCTTCAACAAGTGACTGGTTCTATCTCTTCCCTCCTTTACTTTGAGTTTGTCTTCGTGAAGTCATTGCTTATCTATCTTATCTGGTTGACTTCATTGCTTGACTACTATTGCTGATTGGCTTCATACTATCTTCCATCCTGATCCTACTACCTTGCTGCTATTAGTCTTTGTACATTAACGCTATGGCATACTTGACTATGGCTTGCTTGTTGTAGTTTATCTTCCGCTGCATATTAGTTAGGTCATTTCTATTGTTTGTCTTCAAAACTTCCACGTTTTGAAGACTTTGATAAAAATCGCCTATTCACCCCCCTAGTCGATAACTAGCACTTTCAATTGGTATCAGAGCAAGGTACTCCCTTGTTCTATGTGATTCGGTTTAACCACCTGGAGTTCAGCTATGTCGACTGCAGGATTGAGGAATGTATCTTGCCCCACCTTTGACGGTCATGAGTATCCTCGGTGGAAAGCCATGATGAAGAAGCGACTCATGGCTATGGACAGCAAACTGTGGACCGTCACCGAGATTGGTCTTACCGATCTATGCAAGATGGCGGAGGCTGATGACATTCGCAAGTACACTCTACTAAACCTCACAGCGAAGGATGTCATCTGCTCCTGCCTATCCCAAAATCAGTTTAGGAACGTCATGCACCTCAATCACGCGAAGCTAATCTGGGACTGGCTTTCTGAGGTCTATGATAGTCATCTTAATCGTCATGATCGTTGGCTTGATAACTACAAGGAGTCTCTTAAAGAGATGACCTTTCCACCTGAACCGTCTTCATATTCACCATGCCTCATGGCAGAGGGTGCTAAGGTAACTGAATGCTATCTTTCTGAAACTAGTGATGATGAATCAGGTGATGAATTTGGGCCCAGCTATGTCAAACTTGCTTCCCTTGCCACTAAACAACAAAGAGCTTTGGAAAAGATTCAAAACATGCTTAGTAAGAGCGATGATATGTTGGGCGAAGAAATGGATCAGTCAAAAGCTTTGGCTGAGAGTCTTCAAAGACTTCATTCCAAGTTTGACGCCCTTCAAGATCAACATAATGCTCTCTTGTCTGATCATGAGAAACTTTCTTCTGAATGTCTTCAAAGAGAGCAAGATCTTGAAAAGATAAGAGTGGATTATGAAGTTCTTCTGAAGAAGCACGATTCATTACTTGCTCAACAAATCAGTGTTGCTCAGGATGAATTTGAACCACCATGCTTAAAATGCATTGAGCGTGATAACGCTGCCTCTGTTGCTGAATGTTCCACTACTACTACTGTTGCTTTGTCTTCAACTACTGCTGTGGTAACTAACCCCTCATCTGAGGATACCACTACTATTGCTGATGAAAATGCTAGGTTGAAGACATTACTTGAAACAGGGATGTATAAAAGTCTGAAAGGGCATCAGACACTTTGTGATGTCCTTAAAAAGCAGATTCTGAACCGAAACCCTAGGAAAGAGGGTGTTGGGTTCGAGAGGAAAATGAATGCTGATGGTTCCTATTGGAAGCCTAAGCAGTATCCCAAAACCACATGGGTTGCTGCAAAGGAACCTTCGGTGGATCCATCCACTTTATCTGGCTTTACCTGTGCTAATCCTATTATCATTGATGAATCCTTTGATGCAAACTATAAACTGTTCAAAAATCAGAATGGTGAAGTGTTTGCCAGGTATATTGGTACTAACTGCAGGAATGGACCGCCAATGAAGAAGATCTGGGTTCCCAAAAGCTGTCTTGAGAATCTTCCTGTGAATGTTGTCATGACACCACCAGGGAAGAAGACAAACCCCAGACCAAAGGCGTCACATGGTCCAACGGCTTCATACGGAAACAGGACTCACCTGAGTCACCCTAACACCAATGTTTTGCATGGAAATCACACTCAAACTTATGAATATGAGCGTGTGTCTTCAAACCGCTATGTTCACAATAATAAGAACTTTTCTGCGTATTCATATGAGTATCATTCATCTCCTACAAGGCTATTTGTTAGGGCTCCAAAGCTGAAATTCTCAGATGCTGCACTTAGAGTCATTGCTTCTAAGCCACCCCTAAAGATGTGGGTGGTGAAGAAGAACTAACTCTCTTTTGCAGAACATGGTCTCCAGCCAGCAATCAAAGGCGTCCTACATTATTGCTGGGGACCTAAAACACAAAGGGACGCATGATAAAATGACTTACTATGTATTCCACATATGAATCGCTTACCTGTCATACTGTGTGCTAACTTTCATCTATGCTGTGATAATCCAAGTGTGCATCAACTTCTTATGCTTCACAACATACATTGTGAAGCCTATCCTCCTAACTGCACTGTAGGGCATGTCACCAAAAGCTTGAGAATGGATTATTTACAGCGGATGCACTAATCATATGACTGGTGATCGAAGTCTTCTCATGTACTCAACCTTACGTCCATCCGACAAGAGTCAAATCACATTTGCTGACACTGGTAAAGGCAAGGTATTGGGTCTAGGTAGAGTTGCAATCTCAAAGGATCAACACATGGATAAAGTGATGCTTGTTGAATCCCTTGGATTCAACTTAATGTCTGTCTCAATGCTTTGTGACTTAAACATGATTGTGATATTTGGAAAATATCACCGCCTTGTACTAATGGAATCTGACAAGTCTCTAGTCTTTGAAGGGTATAGGAAAGGTGATCTATACATGGTAGATTTCTCAGCAGGTCCACAGTTGCCGTATGTCTTCTTGCAAAAGCTTCAGAATGCCGGCTCTGGCATCGAAGGTTGGGGCATGCTGGCATGAGGAACTTACACACTCTCGTCAAGAAGAAGCATGTCATAGGCATCGAAGGTGTCAAGTTCAAGAAAGATCATTTGTGTGGTGCCTGCGAAGCCGGGAAGATGACGAGGGCCAAGCACCCCTTGAAGACAATCATGACGACATCTCAACCCTTTGAGCTGTTGCACATGGACTTATTTGGCCCTACTTACTACTCCACCCTCACAACAACTGCGTGTCTCTATGGCTTCGTCATTGTTGATGACTACTCAAGATATACATGGGTGCACATAATTCTCTACAAGACTGAAGTACAAGATGTCTTCAGATGATTCGCCAATCGAGCAATGAACAATTATGGCATCAAGATCAAGCATATCAGAAGTGATAACGGCACTGGATTCAAGAACACCGGGCTTGATCTTTATCTGGATACAATGGGAATCACTCATGAATTTTCTGCTCCATATACACCTCAGGAAAATGGCATTGTTGAGCGCAAGAACAGAACCCTCATTGAGATGGCTCGAACAATGCTCGACGAGTACAAGACACCAAGAAAGTTCTGGCCTGAAGCCATTGATACAGCTTGTCACATCATCAACCATGTCTACATCCATAAGCTTCTGGGCAAAACATCCTATGAGCTCCTTACTGGCAAGAAGCCAAATGTCAGCTACTTCAGAGTCTTTGGTGCTAGGTGCTGGATCAAGGATCCCCATCACAAGTCAAAATTTGAACCCAAATCTCACGAAGGCTTCATGCTTGGCTATGGAAAGGATTCACACTCTCAGAGTCTTCAACCTCTTCCACTATAAGATTGTTGAAACTGTGGACATGCGATTTGATGAAACAAATGGCTCACAACGAGAACTCATGCCAAGCACACTTGATGAAGCTCCTTCCAATGAATCTATCAAGCTGATGGGAACTGGTGAGATCATGCCCTCTGAAGCACAGCCTGAAGAGGAACTTATCATCTCTGCACCAAATCAACCTGAAGACAATGCTCAGACCGAAGACAATCCTCCCAATGATGACAATGATCAGCAAGAGCAAAGTCTTCGTCCTGTTCATCCTCGTGTTGCAAATGAAGTACAAATCGAGAAGATAATTGATAGCATCAATGCGCCTGGTCCACTTACTCGCTCAAGAGCAACACATTTAGCAAATTTCTGTGGGCATTTTTCATTTGTATCAATATCTGAACCCAAGAAAGTTGCTGAAGCCTTTATGGAACCTGAATGGATTCAAGCCATGCAAGAAGAACTTCAACAGTTCAAGCTGAATAATGTTTGGGAACTGGTCAAGCGCCCTGACCCTCGCAAGCATAACATTATTGGCACAAAATGGATATATCGGAACAAACAAGATGAGCATGGTCAAGTCATCAGAAACAAAGCACGTCTTGTGGCTCAAGGATATACTCAAGTTGAAAGAATTGACTTTGATGAAACATTTGCTCCTGTGGCTAGGCTTGAAGCTATTCGCATACTGCTAGCCTATGCAAATCACCACAACATCTTGCTATATCAAATGGATGTGAAGAGTGCATTTCTCAGTGGCAGGATTGAAGAAGAAGTGTATGTTGCTCAACCACCTGGCTTTGAAGATCCAAAACATCCTGATATGGTGTACAAACTCAACAAAGCACTATATGGCCTCAAACAAGCTCCTCGCGCTTGGTATGATACAATTAAAGACTTCCTGAAGAGCAAGGGCTTCAAACCAGGATCTCTAGATCCCACACTCTTCACGAAGACATATGATGGTGAACTATTTGTGTGCCAAATATATGTGGATGACATAATCTTCGGCTGCACTGACCAGAAGTATAGTGATGAGTTTGGATACATGATGCAAGAGCAATATCATATGTCCATGATGGGTGAGCTGAAGTTCTTCCTTAATCTTCAAATTCGTCAGCAAAGAAATGGCGTCTTCATATCTCAAGAAAAATATCTCAAAGACTGCCTGAACAAGTTCGGCATGCAAGACTGCAAAGGCTACACGACGCTAATGCCAGCCAAACACCACCTTGGTCCCGACGACAATGGTAAAGAGTTCGATCAAAAGGTATATCGCTCCATTATTGGTTCTTTACTTTACCTATGGTGCATCTAGGCCAGATATTATGCTTAGTGTTTGCATGTGTGCTCGATTCCAAGCGGCACCAAAGGAATCGCATCACTTATCTGTGAAGCGAATTCTTCGATATTTGGCTTACACCCCAACACTCGGATTATGGTATCCAAAGGGCTCAAGGTTTGATCTAGTTGGATTCTCGGATGCTGATTATGCTGGTGACAAGGTCGATCGCAAGTCAACATCAGGAACATGTCATTTTCTTGGTCGATCACTTGTCTGTTGGTCTTCAAAGAAGCAGAATTGCGTATCACTCTCAACTGTTGAATCTGAATACATTGCTGCTGGATCCTGTTGTGCTCAGCTTCTATGGATGAAGCAAACACTCAAGGTCTATGGCATCGATCTGAAGCAAGTCCCTCTCTTCTGCGACAACGAAAGCGCCATCAAGATTGCCAACAATCCAGTTCAGCACTTGAAGACAAAGCACATTGAAATTCGTCATCATTTTCTCAGAGATCGTGTCATGAAGAAAGATATTGACATCATTCACGTCAACACTGAAGAACAACTGGAAGATATCTTCACAAAAGCCCTTGGATGAGAAAAGGTTTTGAAAGTTACGGTGTGAGCTAAATATCTTGGAATCCTCTAATGTCCTGTAATCAGGCACACATCCTAACACTTATGCATGTTGATGACTTAGATGTGCAACACACAAAGTAAGGTATATCTTCAATCAATGGAGACTTACACTCTGAGTGTGAATACATTAACATGGAATTTGACTTCGGAGCGCCATGATAATTGTGCGCCGTGTCTGGGTCTAATACTTCCTATACGGTGGGTAACGCCACCACCAAATTTCTCTGTTTGAAGTGTTTCACTCATGGCGTTACTTTTGCAAAGACTTTGCATTTGGTTTGTCTTCAGTTTCAATTTATCCTCATGATTTTCTGCGCTATGATGATTTGATTGCATATATATATACTAGTGTTCTGTCCTCTACAGCATTCACTTATAGCTATGTCTTCAAGTGGAATCTTTTGAACTAAGTGAATGTGATCGGACCCTAACCTCTCCATGCTTTCTATCTCAAACTCTATTTGTCCAAATCATATGCATTCTATTGAAACTGTCAGATGTCTTCTCTGCGTCCTAGTCAGCAGAAGACACAGAGACAAACATCAAGTCCTATTTAAATGATTCATCTCTATTGTTGATATCCGGAGAAGCCGGAACGAACATCCGACAAACTTGGCGGGCGTGGGAACCTGGGACAACTCTAAGTATGTTGCATGCTTGCCACGTGTCCCACGGATGTGAACAGACAGGGGCACCTGCGTAATTGCGTTGTGCCGCACACCTACTTATAAATACGTGTCCCCTGCGGTAAAGAAATCCTTCTTCCACCTCTCCACCTCGTCAAAACCCTAGCGCCACCGCTAGCTCTCGACGACGCCGGCGACGAAGCGCTTAGCTACCGCGACTTCTCCGATGCCGTCCTCACACCGGCCGCGGACATCGTCCTCTCCGCCGTCGCCGTAGGTGTCCTCCATCGCCAAGTTAGGGCACGGTGGGCTGAACTGCTCGGTCTCCTATTCATCCCTTCTAGCAGTTCTTCGTGCGGTAATTATAACTCTATTTTTACCACCTTTTTGATCTTCATAGATTCATCCTATTTACCGAAAGTGGTTTCTTGTCAGGACCCCAACTCAATGCCACATCGATCTAGCATGTAACACCTCATATCACTTTGCGGCCTCACGCACGGTATACCCACGGGTGTCGCCTTACCTTTGCTCGGGACCATTTGCGCCTTTTGGCACACGTATATGACAGTGTCGCTAGCATCCATATGATAAGGAGCCCGGGCTGACATGGCTAGTCGTAAACCCAAAGTGGCATAAACTTACAGGGACAGGCATCCATGACCCAACATCGAACGTGTCGGTCATCAGCGAGTGAATCCAGGCTGTAGCACTGGGCTAGCAGGACTCCGGTGAACCGGCTGTAGTGGGCTAACAGGACTCCGGTATTCATCGCGTGACATTTCCCCGAAGGGACAGGCACAGGAACGAAGAAGGACACATGCCGGCCAGCCTAAGTGTTCCGGAGCAGTAGCAAGCTACCATGGCTCGGTGGAAACACTAGGAGACATTTCCCGGTAAGAGAGGCTACTAAGGATAAACAACTAGATAGTCAGATCCCACACATACCAAGCATTTCAATAACATACACACAATATGCTCGATATGTGCAAATACAACATGGCATCACAACATGACTCTACGACTCAAGTATTTATTCATTAGGCTCTGAGGAGCGAGATATTACAATCATGGGTCTCACGACCCAACATTCAGAGCATACAAGTCAAAGCACAAGCGGAAGCTAACATGTCTGAGTACAGACATCTACAAATGAAAAAGGCTTAGAAGCCTGACTATCTATCAGATCCTACCGAGGGCACAGGATCGTAGCTGAGGTAACAAGCTAAACGTCGAAGTCCACGCGGTACTACTAGCGAGACTGAAGTCTCTCTGCAAAAACATAAATTAAGCAATGTGAGTACAAATGTACCCAGCAAGACTTACATCAGATCTAACTACATATGCATCATTATCAACAAGGGGATGGTGGGGTTTAACTGCAGTAAGCCAGCTTTGACTCGGTGGCTATTCTAAACTACGACTGCAAGTAACTCTTTTGAGGTGGCGCACACGAGTCCACATATTCACCATATCAATACACCACTATGGATCCGCTCCCGTCTCCCTACGAGAACGCCATCCATAGCACTCACACTTATCTTGCGTATTTTAGAGTATCCACTTTCACTTGTCTATGAACTGTACAGGCAACCCAGAAGTCCTTTACCGTGGACACGGCTATTCGAATAGATGATGTTAACCCTGCAGGGGTGTACTTCTTCACACACGCTCTCACCACTTACCGCCGTTTACATGACATGTAATCGGCAACCTTCAAGCGGAAGCCCAACGTGGGTGTCGGCCACGGCCTACCTAAACACTCAAGTCTCTAGTCCAGGTTTATCGCCTATTCGGGTTCCATCCATGAGGAGATCCGGCCGGGGTTTCGCTCACAGCCCCAAACGATGTGTGCAGGGTTCCCGAGACACCAAATAGGCGCTCGGTACACCGTGCCACGTGCCTACCGCATCACAGCCCACCCCTCCGGTCAGCGCTACCCACGGCCTCCAGCATACTACAAACACCAGAAACTACTTGCAACTCCTGGATAGAGGACAAGGGTGATTAAGAAGCCGAGAGGGTCCATTGGTTTCGGGCCCAATGTGTGGTAGTAGCTGAATCATGGATCACAAACACAGAACTCGGTTCCTGAGGACGGCTGCAATGAGACAACCCACCATGTACTCCTACATGGCCTCTCACCGCTACCTTTACCAAATCGTGTTCACACACTTAGCTCACACACAGTAGGACATGTTCACACACCTCTGATTCATCCCGGATGAATCAGACCTGACTCAACTCTAAGCAGTAGCAGCCATGACAACAAGCATGAATGAGTAGGCACATCAGGGCTCAAACAACTCCTACTCATGCTAGTGGGTTTCATCTATTTACTGTGGCAATGACAGGTCATGCAGAGGATAAAGGGGTTCAGCTACCGCAGCAAGTAACAGTTGAATCGTTGTTGTCTTAATGCAATAAAAGAGAGCAGGAGCGAGAGAGTAGGATTGTATCGGAATGAACAAGGGGGTTTTGCTTGCCTGGCACTTCTGAAGATAGCATAGCCCTTCATCGGTGTCATCGAACTCATCGTCGGTACGTCGTCTACTGAGAGGGGACAAACACCGACAACGCAGAAGGAACACAATCAATGCAATGCAACAATATGATGCATGAGTGTGAGATGGCAATATGCTGTGGTTTGAGCTAATGCAACTGGCAACCAGATTAAATGAAGTTGGTTTGAATCCAAGATTCAAATTCAAACTCCATATGTGGATATTTAAATGCCATTTATATGATTTGTGCTAAACAGCAGCTATAAGTTGTTCTAACATGCATGAAACCAGTACAAATGGATAGATTGGATTTTTCTGATCATTTTTCATATATAAATTATTTCATTTGGAGTTACGGTTTAATTTCTATGGATTTTAGAAGTTTTGGGCATTTTCTGGAATTTCCTGAATAACTTAAATCCAGAAAATGCTTTATTGCATCAGGGTGACGTCACCGTGATGTCAGCAGTCAACAAGGTTGACTCAGGTCAAACCTGACCAGTGGGACCCACTGGTCAGTCACTAACGGCTGGTTAGGGTCACTGACAGGTGGGCCTGGTCAATGCTGACTAGGCAAAAGTCAGAGCTGACACATGGGGTCCACGGGATTAGCGCTAAACTAGCAGGGAGATTAGGCTAACCTAAGCAGGTACATGGGCCCACTTGGCAGTGGCTCAAGGGGGTGATTAGCGCGGCCATTAGCAGCTAATGACGACGCCACGTCAGATACGCCGGCGATGAGTCGCCGGTGACCATAGTACACGGTGGCGAGCTTCGGAAATCGCCGTTCGGCGACAGTTTGGTGCGCGACTAGGCTCTACGGAGAGCTTGGAGAGCTCCGCGTCCAGCGGTGCGGGTGGTTGAGCGTGCGGTGGCAGGGAACGACGCCGACGAGTGTTTGGGCGGCGGCCGGCGCTCGGGTGAGTTGCGGGTTTGGTGTTGCAGCGCGCAAACGAACCAACTAACGCGCTAGCCATGCTTTGTGTGCAGCCTCGAGTTCGTTGGACGCTGGTGCGCGACCAAATGGTCACCGGAGTGACGCCGGCGTCGGGCTCGTGCGGCGGTGGGTTTCGGCCTTGATGGAATCGGCGGCCAGAGCGAGCAAAAGAGAATAGGGTAGGGGTGAACAATGGCAGGGCTTACAGGGGGTCGATTGAAGGGCCCAGCGGCTCGGGGGAGACATGGGAGGTGGCGAGCGGGCGCCGGCGATCTCGGGCGGCCGGAGATGGGGAAGACGGCGTGGGCAGCGATGCAGGGCTCCCGGTGTTGCGTAGCTCCATGGAGAGGTCGGGGGCATCGAGGCGGAGCCTTTGGTCACTCTAGTGGGGTGGAACGACGGTGGTGGCTACGACTGCGACGAGCGGCGGCGACGGCGGTTCTCAGTCGCGTGAGTGAGAGAGCCAGAGAAGAGAGAAGAAGGCATGGGAGAGAGTGAGAGCGGTCCAGGGGGGTGCGTGGCATCCTCAGGGCGACGGGGAGACAGGCAGAGAGGCAGGAGGTGGCCTGGCGTGTGCCCGCACGCTCCGGCCACGCGTCTGCGTCCTACTGTCCGAGGAGGAAGACGACAGGGATGGCTGTGGTGGTGGGCTGGGCTGCTACAGTAGAAGGCCAGGTAAGTGGGCTGCCAGGTGAGCGCCAGGTAGTCCTTCTCTCTCTCTCTCTCTTTTATTTTCTGTTTTCTATTTTTCTGCAGATGTTTGGCTTTATTAAAAATACCAGAACCTATTCAAAAATCATGTAACTGCTTGAGAGCACTGTTTGGAATATTTCCAACAGCCATCATTTCAGTTCATGATTATTTGGACATTTAAAATAATTTATAGCATTTAAATGCCCAAATGCAAATAGAGTATGATTTAATTCAGAGCCCAATATGTCCTGCAAAAATATAAACCATTTTTGGTAGATGCTTCCACCTCAAACCAGAAATGTTAAACATTTTTAGAGGGCATTTTGAGTTCAATGAAAAAGATTTTATTTTGACCATAGTTGGATTCATTTGGTGCTAGGGTTTAAACAATCCCCATTTCAAGTTTCATAAAATTTTAAACATGATGCATGGATACTAATGCAAAGACAAGCAAGGTCTGAACTGGGGATGTGACATTTCTACCTACTCAATGTTAGATCTTTTCTGTCTACATCTCATAATGCGTAGTCTATTCACTTAGATTTCCTATATAGTTTGATTCCTCACTTGTACTTATTCACGGATTCATACAAATCTGGAACCGACTCTCAACATATAAGTGAATGTCTTCGCAACATGAGGTCAATGTCCTCAAACTGATTTATCTTCAAAATCTTCTGAGAATGCATATGACCTCTTCCCCTTCCCTCGCATCTCTAATGCTGTCACAGGTACATGTCCGTGGGAGAATCCCTAGGTTCTCATAGTCTGCATTCGTTTGCAGAGTTCTTACAGCAACACATTGATTCTCCTGAAGCCAGTTCCTGTCTGACCAGCAAGCGAAAGCCTTTGAAGCCTTTGAACATATTAAAACCGTTCAGTTTGAAGTTCATGGCTGCAGAGAAATCTGTCAGCAAGGGTGGCAGACAGCATCGTGGGGGAACTTCAAAGGATCTGCCTGATGATCTTGCAGAAATATATAAAACAGATCCTGAAGAAGATTACAATCTGCGCAAGACTCGAATCCAATGGATTCGACGCTATTGGGCTGAACAGTGGTACAAATACAAGTTCATCACCCAGGAGTATGCAGAGAAAAATGCTATCAAGAGCCCTTGGGGTGATATTCTCTATCGAGGCCTTCCCCCCAAGAACAAAGCTGAAGCCATTGCGCAAGAATTCTATCCTTGCATGGTCCGTGGACCACAGCCTGAAGAAGCCAACCCATCATCATTGCTCTGGTGTCGTGATGACAATCTCTTCAAGCGCAACTTCCAGTTTGCTAAGGCTTCGGGAAAGGAAAACAAGAAGTCATGGGGATTAGACTTCAATCCTGGCCCCTCTGCTCCCCGTGATGATGGCACACGTGAAGCTGAAGAAAACAGAATTGGCCCCTTTGCAAACCTTGATGGCCTCATCTTCTACATCTTGGTACAAGGTGCCTGTCGGTGTCAAAACCGGCGGATCTCGGGTAGGGGGTCCCGAACTGTGCGTCTAGGCGGATGGTAACAGGAGACAAGGGACACGATGTTTTTACCCAGGTTCGAGCCCTCTCGATGGAGGTAAAACCCTACTCCTGCTTGATTAATATTGATGATATGGTAGTACAAGAGTAGATCTACCACGAGATCGGAGTGGCTAAACCCTAGAATCTAGCCTATGGTATGATTGTTATTCGTCGTACGGACTAAAACTCTCTGGTTTATATAGACACCGGAGAGGGTTAGGGTTACACAGAGTCGGTTACAATGGGAGGGGATCTTCATATCGTATCGCCAAGCTTGCCTTCCACGCCAAGGAAAGTCCCATCCGAACACGGGATGGAGTCTTCAATCTTGTATCTTCATAGTCCGGGAGTCCGGCCAAAGGTCATAGTCCGGCCAGCCAGACACCCCCTAATCCAGGACTCCCTCAGTAGCCCCTGAACCAGGCTTCAATGACGACGAGTCCGGCGTGCAAGTTGTCTTCGGCATTGCAAGGCGGGTTGCTCCTCCGAATATTTCATAGAAGATGTTGAACACCAGGGTAGTGTCCGGATCTGCAAAATAAGTTCCACATTCCACCGTAGAGAGAATAATATTTGCGTTAATCGGATCTGCTGACGTATTCCGCGGCATGGCATCATGCCACAGCCAGGCTTTTATTCAATTTATTGTTCCACCTCAGCGCATTTAGCGAGGCGGTTTCCTTGGCACGTCTCGTCAAAGCAGGGATCGTGTCCCCTTATTCCGGGATTCTCATCAGTACGGGCGTGGGTAACCCAACCGCGCCATTGATTGCGGCGCTTGGGAGATGCGAGTTTTACCACGCCGGTGGGGACGTATGGTTCTGTCCACCCATATATAAGGGGATAAGCATCCACCTTTTTACCTACGCCTTCTTCCTCCTTTGCTTATCCATCTCCGCGCACTCGAGCTCCAGCGCCCAAGTCCACACATCTCACCCCAACCTTCTCCAACCATGTCCGGAGCGGCAGGCAAGTGGATGGCCTCCTCCGTTACGGAGGGGCACGTCAAGAAGCTGCGCAGCGCCGGATATTTGTCCAGTGATATCGTGCACCGGCTCCCCGACGAGGGGCAGCTCATCCCCACCCCCGGGCCCCATGAGAGGGTGGTATTCCTTCCCCATTTCCTCGACGGACTGGGCTTCCCACTCCACCCATTCGTCCGGGGGCTCATGTTCTATTATGGCCTAGATTTCCATGACATGGCCCCGAATTTCATCCTCAACATCTCGGCGTTTATCGTCGTGTGCGAGGCCTTCCTCTGCCTCCAGCCCCACTTCGGCTTGTGGCTCAAGACCTTTAATGTCAAGCCGAAGGTTGTGAAGGGCAGCCAAGCGGAGTGCGGAGGCGCCATGGTGGGGAAGATGCCCAACATCACATGGCTCGAAGGCGCCTTCGTGGAAACCATCAAAGGGTGGCAATCAGGGTGGTTCTATATCACTGAGCCGCGTGACCCTGAATGGGCAGCGGCCCCCCAATTCAGATCTGGTATCCCCACACGGCTCACCTCCTGGAAAGAGAAGGGCCTGACATGGGGCGATTCGGAAGAACTGACCGGACTCCAAGCATGCGTCCAAAAGCTAGTGAACAAGAAGCTCAAGCTTGTCAACGTAGTCCAGGTCATGCTCATCCGCTGGATTCTCCCGTGCCAACAACGGGCTTTCAATTTGTGGGAGTTCGATCCGGCGCAACACCAGACCTTGAACAGGCTCTTCGACACTACGTACGAAGAGGCCTGGGAAGTGCTGTTCAAGGGCGCCGAGGCCCCCGCATCCGCTACTGAAGATCGCGGATTCAGCTCGCAGCGTCCAAGTGACAAGGTAAGCCATGTTATCCTTTATGGGACACGTGCTTTTCATAGTTTGACTCTATGCGGGATCTAAACTCCCCCTCCTTTGACAGGGCTGGCTGAAGAAGGCCAGGCAGACTAACTGTCTGTCTCCTTTGCCAGAAGACCCAGCGGACGCCCGCTTAACGGGGCTGCTGGTTCCGGCACCTCACGTGGTGCCGGATATGAAGGCCAAGAAGAAGGCCGCGGGAACTCGAAAGAGTTCCTGGCGCCAGGTGTTATCGGATTCATCGTCCGATGACTCCGAGGCGGACTCCTCCTGCGAAGATGAGGAGGAGAAGAAACAAGCTTCTTCCCCAATGCGGGAAGGGAGGAAAAGGAAGGCCTCCCCGACTGGGGAGGCCGGAGGGTCTAAGAAGGGGAAGACCCTTCTGTCGGACTACACCCCCGATGCCGAATATGGCGAGGGGGAATGGCCATCCAGGGTCAAGCCCCTGGAAAAATCATAAGTGTCTGGCTACACGAACTACTTATGGCGCTCCTCTGGTATTTGATAGCTTCTCATGCCGAATTTTAATGATGCAGCCCGCCCAGAGCTCAGCTCGATGATTCGACGAGCAGCTCCCTGGGCTCGTCGGACATGAATAGTGCTTCAATTCCGACGGCCTCCTCCCCTCTCCCTACGGACGATGCCGAGGTGGAGTCCCAGAGGGGACTAGACCAGGAGGAGGTGGTTCTGGAGGCGCCGCAAGGCGACCTCCCGGACTCCAGGCCCAAAGGGGACAAAGCCCCGGAGGGATCCAAGTCCGGCCCGAGGCCGGACACTGCTCCGGAACCATCAATGGTTCCGGAGTCCAACAGGCGGCGCCTTTATAAAAAGGGCAAGCCTACGACGCCAGTGACCTCCGTCCA
Source organism: Triticum aestivum (assembly GCF_018294505.1). Lineage (NCBI taxonomy): Eukaryota > Viridiplantae > Streptophyta > Magnoliopsida > Poales > Poaceae > Triticum > Triticum aestivum. The sequence goes on from NC_057807.1 coordinate 567,044, forward strand.
TCCGGAGGCGCCGGACAATTTGCTGGAGGCGCTTAACGGCGCCTCCATCGACGAGGAACACCGCACTATTATGAGTGCGGTGATTCAGAAGGTTCAGTCCGCCAAGAGCGGGCTGACGGAAGCCTGCACAAGCCTGTTAATGGGCTTTGAGGTATGTGTTCAAAAATATATAAAAAAATGTTACCGCATAGACAGTAGCCCCTGATGCTTAGTTTGGTGTTCGGAAAGAAAAGCCGAACTGAGGATCTTAAAAGATACACGCAGGAGTCTAATAGAAATATGTCAATATGGGAATGCAGGCAGCGCTGCTGACCTCTGCCGCACTGACGGCGGAGGTCAATGCCTTGAAGGAAAGCCTCGAGCGGTCCGAGAGCGAGCTCGGCCGTGCCAAGAAGCATCTCAAGGATAAAGAGGGTACATAGCACCTCTTGTAAATGTATAAAGAAATACTTGGTTGCATAAAAATAACAGGACCAACGTTAATGTTGCAGGAGCCACGAACGAGGTGGTGACCCTGAAAGAGGCGGTCTCCAAGGCCGAGAAGAGTGCGGCCTTGGAGCGCACCGAGTGAGAAAAGCAGGAGGCGCGGGTGGCGGAGGTGCGGCAAGAGCTCCAGGCTCTCGTGGAAAAACATGAGAGTTTGGAGCGTGACTCGAAGACTCGAGAGTCCGAGCTTGCCTTGGCTCTTGAGAGTGCCAAGACCGCTAAGGCCAAAGCCCAAAAGGCCCTTCAGAAGATCGAGGCGATGAAGAAGATAGCAGCGGGTAAGGCATTCTTTATGCAAAGCAAAAATATAAAAGTTAATTATCTGCTACTTACCCGAATCCGGAGCTCTCCAGGAGCGTTCGCCGATCTGCCTCGTAGCGTGTCTGACGCCGCCGCATACTACCGAGCCGAAGAGGGGAGCTCAACAGAAAAAGTGTTCTGGTCTCGGTATGCTGAGGCCGAACATCCGATGCCCCTGAGCGACCAGCTGAGGCAGCTGGCCGAGCTCCACAAGGTGGCCGAACAGGCCATGAAGGGCCTCGTAGCTCGGCTGTGGCCTGGAGAAGTCATGCCTGGGAGCTACTTCGGTCTGGTGTGGCGGCTGGTGGACACGTGTCCATGGATTAAGGTCATCAAGCGCTCCATTTGTATTGAAGGTGCCCGTCGGGCCCTTGCCCGTGCTAAGGTGCACTGGGGAAAGCTAGATGCGGAGAAGCTGTTGACGGACGCGCCACCGCTGGGCAAGGAGTATCGTACGCCATATAGCGGATGAGTGCTCCAAAGATGTAATATTTGAGTAGACTCGCATGTGTTATCCAGTACGCTGAAGCTTTGTTCATATGCGTTAAGCAACGCTTGTTGATTTAAAATATTACCTTCTGTGCGGCCGTTTATCAAATCTGAGAGATGGAAGTCGTCGGCTTCGACCCCCATGCCACGAGTGCTGGGGTGTTCGGGATAAACCTGAGCGCTCTTGTTCCCATTCTTGGGTCCATCTAGGGAGGCGTTCAGCACAACGAACCAGGCCGTCGGACTTATAGTGCTTTATCACTCTTAGCCATAGAATTCTATAATTTTAAATTTTGGCGAAGCCCCTAGTATTCGGAAGACCGAGTTCGGGGCGCTATCCACGCCTAGGCCGGATAAGTCCGGTTCCTCGCTCGAAGCGGCATAAGTCTTTAAGGACTCGAAAAAAAACCTCGCGAACAGCGACCTGTCTCTCTCACTATCATGACAGTCAGTTTTAGCTTTTTCTACTGAGGTGTTAACCCAGCTCAACTGGGGCACAATCGCAGTAGTTCTCCCAGTGCTACCTTAGACAACAATGCGGAACGTAAGGTACCAAAACATGGGAGCCGGGCAAACCCAACTATTGACCAAAGACATGATTCGGAGCCGATGCATATAGTGCTATAAGTTCGGGGTGCCGCACTCGTGAGAGTGTTCAGTCTTCTCACACCATGTTATGGGGCGTTGTAAGCCCCTGGTGTATTGTCCGCACCAAAGTGTACGGTTGCACAATGTCATGACTGAACATATTGGTATAAAAATGGATAAGTACAATAATAGGTAGGAGCTATATATTGTTTATTAAAAAAGGGTTGCTGCGAAAGCAGAATGATACAAGAAGTGCGGTAAGCAAGGGATGGGAGTATTTGACATGTTCCCCTCCACGGGCAAGCTGCGGAATTGTAAGTGAAACAGGTATTAAACTCGTTATAGAGACCACCTGGACTTTTGACGTGGCTTGTTCTCTCCCTGGCTATTGCATCGTGTGTTCGGCGAGTGTATGGCCGGACAGATCTTCCGAATAGTTGGGTCCTGAAAGTGTGTAAAAAAGGAAAACAGCGAAAAAGGGAGCCCCCTAGTGCGGTTAAGCCGCATTCTGGGCGTGCCGTTGTTGTGCCCCTCCCCTTGTGCCCATGGTATCTCTAAGGCGTAATTATGTACGTGTGGTACCAGCATTGCCGTTTGGCGGGGGCTGGGGTCGGGGCCGCACTGCTATGCTTGCTCGGAGCATGCCAGCCGGATTTGTTGTAGGTTACTTCGGGCTCGCTTGACGTTGTCCGGATGTTTGGTGCCTGGATTGGAGAACTGCCTTGAGAGGCTACTCTGTACTTCCACCGCCAGGGCCATCGTGTGCTCCTCCGTTCGGAGAGAGCGTTCTGTGTTTCCATTTACCGTGATGACTCCGCGAGGTCCTGGCATCTTGAGCTTGAGATATGCATAGTGCGGCACCGCATTGAACTTCGCAAATGCGGTTCGTCCCAGCAGGGCGTGATAGCCGCTGCGGAATGGGACTATGTCAAAGATTAACTCCTCGCTCCGGAAGTTATCCGGGGATCCGAAGACCACTTCAAGTGTAACTGATCCTGTACAGCTGGCCTCTACACCTGGTATGACACCTTTGAAGGTTTTCATTGTGGGTTTAATCCTTAAAGGATCGATGCCCATTTTTCGCACTGTGTCCTGGTAAAGCAGGTTCAGGCTACTTCCACCGTCCATTAGGACTCTGGTAAGATGAAATCTGTCAATAATTGGGTCTAGGACCAATGCGGCGAATCCGCTGTGGCGGATGCTAGTGGGGTGGTCCCTTCGATCAAAAGTGATCGGGTAGGAGGACCACGGGTTGAACTTTGGGGCGACTAGCTCCAACGCATAGACGTCCTTGAGAGCACGCTTCCGCTCCCTTTTGGGGATGTGGGTTGCGTATATCATGTTCACCGTCCACACTTGCGGGGGGAATCCCTTCTGTCCTCTGTTGTTCGGTGGCCGGGGCTCCTCCTTGTCATCGCTACGCAGCCCCTTGTTTCTGGCTTCGACACTTAACTTGCCTGCCTGCTTGAACACCCAACAATCCCTGTTGGTGTGGTTGGCTGGTTGTTCGGGGGTGCCATGTATCTGGCATGAGTGGTCGAGTATCCGGTCTAAGTTGGATGGGCCCTGAGGGTTTCATTTGAATGCCTTCTTCCGCTGACCCGGTTTAGAGCCTCTGAATCCGGCATTGACTGCCGTATCTTCAGTATTGTCACCGTTAATGCGGCGCTTATTCTTGTTGCGGCGTGACCTGTCGTTGTTATCCTTGTTATCCGAATTGCCGGGGCTCTTGCTTATGTTATTGCTACGAGCCAGCCAGCTGTCTTCTCCCACGCAGAAGCGGGTCATGAGTGTCGTGAGGGCTGCCATAGACTTCGGCTTTTCCTGTCCTAGGTGCCGGGCCAGCCATTCGTCTCGGATGTTGTGCCTGAAGGCTGCAAGGGCCTCGGCGTCCAGACAATCGACTATTTGGTTTTTCTTTGTCAGGAACCGTGTCCAGAATTGTCTGGCCGATTCCTCTGGTTGCTGGATTATGTGGCTTAGGTCATCGGCGTCTGGTGGTCGCACATACGTGCCCTGGAAGTTGTCAAGGAATGCGGATTCCAGGTCCTCCCAACAACTGATTGACTCTGCTGGCAGGCTATTAAGCCAATGTCGAGTTGGTCCTTTAAGCTTGAGCGGGAGGTATTTGATGGCGTGTAGATCATCGCCACGGGCCATGTGGATGTGAAGGAGATAATCCTCGATCCATACCGCAGGATCTGTTGTGCCATCGTATGATTTGATGTTTACGGGTTTGAAGCCCTCTGGGATTTGATGATCCATTACTTCGTCTGTGAAGCATAGTGGGTGTGCGGCGCCCCTGTACTAAGCTATATCGCGACGCAGCTCAGACGAGCTTGGTCTACTGTATTCGGCCGGGCCATACTTATTATGTCCGGCGTGACGGCTAGCGTCACGTGAAGCGGGGCGCCCATGCGATCCGTAGATCGATCCTGTTTGCCTTGCCTTATTCTCCAAGATGTCTCGCAGGTCTGTTGTGTCTCCCCGTACTCTGGTATGTTTTGAGCGGTGTCGGTGTGTGGTTTGGGTCGAGGGACGGAAGGCCTCTCTATCGCGGCCACGGGGTGGCCGATCGGGCGCATCGTACGTTGGTGATGTAGGTTTAGTTGCTTCCTCCTCAAGTTGGGGAAGCAGCCTACGCTTCGGGTAGCTCTTGGATGGTCGTTCTAGTTTATACTCTTCGGCCGCCAGGACTTCGGTCCATCTGTCGGCTAGCAAGTCTTGGTCAGCTCTAAGCTGCTGCTGTTTCTTCTTGAGGCTGCTTGTCGTGGCTACGAGTCTGCGTTTGAAATGCTCTTGCTTGACGGGATCCTCTGGCGCGACGAATTCATCATCGTCGAGGCTTGCCTCGTCTTCGGAGGGAGGCATGTAATTGTCGTCCTCATCCTGTTTGTCGGCCGCTCTCTCACGAGGGCTGGCTCCTTCGTTCTCCTGGACTGAATCCTGTTGGAGGGGGTTGTCTTCGGCACTGTCCGGCGTATTGTTATCTCCGCTGCCGGAATCACCGTTTTTTCTTTGGCGGGACTTAGAGCGGCGCCGCTGACGTCGGCGCTTGGGTTGCTTCTTGGAGGGGTCATCCTCCGTTTTCTCCTTGCCATCCCCCGCTTTAGGGGTGTCCACCATGTATATGTCATATGACAAGGTGGCTTTCCAGTTCCCTATAGGCGCTAGTTCTTGTTCGTCTCCTTCATCGGCGTCCATGCCGTCGATGTCTTTGGAGTCGAAGTCGAGCATGTCGGTTAAATCGTCGATAGTGGCTACAAAGTGGGTGGTGGGTGGGCTACAAATTTCTTCATCGTCCGCGTCCCAACCGTGTTGGCCGTAGTCCGGCCAGGGCTCTCCTGACAAAGAGAGAGACTTTAACGAATTCAGGATGTTGCCAAAAGGTGAGTGCTGAAAGACATCCGCGGCGGTGAACTCCAGGACCGGAGTCCAATCGGGCTTAACCGGGAGAGGTGCGGGATTTACGGAGGCTGGATCGGAGTCCGGCACCTCGGAGTCACGGGCCTTGCGAGGGACTAGGCCGGTATCCGGCTCTATCGCCGTAGAGATTGCAGTTTCTGGGGTGGCGTCTAACCGTCCGTCCCCGACTGGCGTAGTGGGCTCCAAGCTAATGGTCGGAGCGGACACCTGAGCGGCGCTCTCGGCGTTGTCCGATGACAGAGCTAAATCGTGCCCATCATGACAGTGCGGCGCGCCCGGTTGTGGCTCGAATCCGTTGAAGATCAAGTCCCCGCGGATGTCGGCCATGTAGTTCAAGCTTCCAAACCTAACCTGATGGCCAGGGGTGTAGCTCTCGATCTGCTCCAGATGGCCGAACGAGTCAGCCCGTAGTGTGAAGCCGCCGAATACGAAGATCTATCCAGGGAGAAAAGTCTCATCCCGGACCGCATCGCGATTGACGAGCGAAGAAGCCATCGGGCCTAAAGGGCGACGACACAGAGGAACTCTCAATGAAAGCAACAATGTCGGTGTCAAAACCGGCGGATCTCGGGTAGGGGGTCCCTAACTGTGCGTTTAGGCGGATGGTAACAGGAGACAAGGGACACAATGTTTTTACCCAGGTTCGGGCCTTCTCGATGGAGGTAAAACCCTACTCCTACTTGATTAATATTGATGATATGGGTAGTACAAGAGTAGATCTACCACGAGATCGGAGTGGCTAAACCCTAGAATCTAGCCTATGGTATGATTGTTGTTCGTCCTACAGACTAAAACTCTCCGGTTTATATAGACACCGGAGAGGGTTAGGGTTACACAGAGTCAGTTACAATGGGAGGAGATCTTCATATCGTATCGCCAAGCTTGCCTTCCACGCCAAGGAAAGTCCCATCCGGACACGGGACGGAGTCTTCAATCTTGTATCTTCATAGTCCAGGAGTCCGGCAAAGGTCATAGTCTGGCCAGCCGGACACCCCCTAATCCAGGACTCCCTCAGTGCCAAAGTGGATCATTCTGACAATAATGCTGATTCTGATGAAGCCCCAGCTCCTACTCCAAGGCCGCAGAAGCCAAAGAAGATTAAGGCATCATCATCAGCTGCACCTCCAAAAGCTTCTCGTGTGAAGCCACTGGCCACTGCACCTTCTGAAGTCAGTGTGCAGTCCGAAGATCTTTTCCGCATCTCCAAGAAGACGGAGAAGAAAAATAAAATCGTCAAGAGAACTGATCAGGCTTTGACTCCTGCTGCTATTCTGCGTGCAGAGCCCATTGATCTGTCCAGTGATGAAGATCTTGCTGATGATGCCCTTGAGCAACTGATAAAGAGCAAGGAAGAAGCAGAAATCTTCAACAACTTGCCTCTCTTTGATGTGGCAATCATCCATAACTTCATTGATGAGTGGTTCGACTCCCCCAATCTAAGCTTTGAATATTTGCAGCTTCCCATTGGCCTCAGCGTCTCTTTCAATGGCGCCATTGCTTTTGAGCTAGCTCTTGCTCAGCACATCATTGAGATGAAGAACAAAATTGATCATGATAAGGCTCAATTCAAGAAGCATGTGGCGAAGCTCAGTGTTCAAGACGTCAGAAACTTCAAGGTCATGCTGCATGAGCTCAAAGAAGCTTTTCTGAAGAAGCGGCAAGAAGCTCAAGGCTCTCGTGAGCGCATGGAGAGTTTGGCTGATAAGTGTGTGCTTGCCTACAATGAGTCTGAGAAGCGCAAGTCACTTGGCTGTCCTGGCATTGACCCTAGGATGGCTGCAAAGAAAAAGAAGAAGCTTCCTGCTGACCAGCCTGCACCTTCAAGCAAAAAATTTCCTCGCATTATCTTCCCAAGTAGCATGACTGGCTCGAAGCCAAAGGTCACCACAACCGCTTCAGAACAGAAGAAGACGAGGGCTACCGAGGCTGAAGCCAGAAAGAGGAAGAATACTGAAGCCTCTGATGCCGCTCCCTCCAAGAAGAAGCGCAGGACCAAGAAGAGTCGGGCTGCTCCCACAGAGCCCCTTGTTGTTGAACCCATCTCAGTGGTTTGTCCTGCATCCGGTACCCAAGAACTTCGCATGACTATTCATGAGCCTGCTTCCATAGAGGCTCCTGAAGCTGAAGAGATTCCGGCAGTTGATCCCACCGCTGCTGAAGACATTGGTCATCATGACAATGTTTAAGATGATGAAGTTCTTCCTCAAATTGAATATAATGTGGTATCATCGCCTGTTCGTACGAACAGCGAAATCATCAGCATTGGTCGTCCTCTGACGCCAATTGCTCAGGATGCTTCATGGGCTGATCGCCCGCAAGAACAAGATTCCCCAAGTACTCCCCAACAACAACAACCAGCTACATCACCCGTGCAAGAAGAAGATGAAGACTTTGAGGCCCAGCCAACTCCATCTCCAAAGGCGTTGCCAGCACTTCGTAGGCTTCGCAAAGGACCAAGGCCTCAAGTCCCTCTTACGAGCGTTCCAGAAGGAGAAGTGCATCAACCTGTTGCACATCAAGTGTTTTCAGAAGCCACTCCTGCTATGAATGTCTCCGTGTCTGAAGCCCCAGCTGCTGAAGACAATCCGGCTGCATCAGCCGATGAAGAACGTCAAGAAGAACGTGTCCATACTACCCCATTCCTGAAGAAACTGTTCATGAAGTGAACGTGTCTGTGCCTGACCCTCTAGCTCAGCAAGTGGAGGTTGAAAATCCTGAAGCTGCCACTACCAACGCAAGTGAAGCTCATGACATTGTCATGACTGAAGCTAATGTGGAGCTTGAACCAACCAGTGTGCCTGAAGCTAATGAGGCCACTGCACCTGAAGCTAATGAGGCAACTGCTCCTGAAGCACCTGTTGTGCAGCCTGAAGCCTCAGTTGCTGCCACTGCTCCTGTTCTGCCACCAAGGCCCTATACAATCGAGCAAGCATACAACCATGGCGAGCTAATCACAGTAAGATGGCCCGTTCTGGTCCCTCCGCCTTATGTCTCTGGTCCTCAATTTGACTATCACATTGAGCATAGGCCTCAGGTCCAGAAGCCCAAGCCAAGACTACCAAGGTTTCCAGGTACTGCAAACTCACCAGGGTCTTTCATTGCAAATGGCTTCAAGAGCCACAACACATTCTTTGACAGCTCAAAGAACCCTACACGAAGCCAAGAATATCATCAGATCGGTTCTGGAGTCATCAGCAGCAAAGCTATTACTCCTGTGTTCTGTATGATCAAGGGCACATTTTCCCTCATATGCGCCTCGACACTGAAGCCATTACTGGACTGCCCTGCTTAGAAGAAGCACTTGACCGCTTTCGTGATGCTGGGCTGCTCAGTTTTGTCACAGATAAAGAACACTGGAATGAAGAGCTATTCCTTCAATTCTATGCTACTCTACACATTCGCGGCTACAACAGAGATACGAAGACATGGGTTCTCGAGTGGATGACAGGAAATGTTCATCATGAAGCCAAAGCTCTCGACATCATTGAGCTTACAGGCCTATCCACTCCCGGAGAACTCTATGAACCTGGTTGTCAAAATCACTGAAATGCTCTGGAAAGCATCTTCCATAAGCCTAAACCCAATATGAGTCAGATGTTGAGCATGATGAAGCCTTTGCCACGTGATGCTGAATATCCAACAGAGTTCTTTGTTGAAGAACTTGAGTATCTTCCATGCACAATATATCATATTATCAGGCGGACTCTATGGCCTATCAAAGGACACTCATCAGCTGCAAAACTCGAAGGAGCCATGAAGACATTTGTCTTCTACATTCTCAATGGCATCAGCTTCAATGCACAATATTTCTTCATCAGGAAACTGGCTGCATCTGGATCTGATCTGTTTGGTCTGAAGTTTTATGCTCCATGGGTCATGCGCCTCATCAAGCGACACTCTGCTGTCAACTATCAACCTTCTACTGGCAATCATGTGATTTTTCTACCAGAGGTTGATATGTCAGTTGAAGCCATATACTCTGACCCTGCCAAGAAGCCTCTTTGTCTTCAAAATGCCGAGCACCAAAGCTTCACTCAACCCATTGAAGGTGTTCAAGCAGCAACACAAATCTATCCATTGGCTGGAAATACTCGTCTGCCTCATCGAGCACCTACTGAAGCCACTGAAAGCACCATTGCCCAAAGGCCTCGGAAGCGTTCTCGCGTTCTCAATGACCAAGAACTTCTTGTGGCCCTTCATCAGAAACAGGATAAACATCATTTTTGGCTCAAAAGACAGATGCAAAGCCTCTTGGTGGATGTCAATCGCATTCGTAACCTTGCCACCAAGAATGCCTTTGTTGCTCATGAAACTTGTCGGTGATCATGGAAGAGCCTGGCCCTGCTTAGTGCTGAAGCAGATCTTCAAGACGATGGCTTCAATGAACGATTCCAGTTTGACTCCACTCCTCCACAGACTGCTGTCCTACGAAGAACTCCATCTCTTGAAGACTCTGAATATTCTTCCTCCACGGCAACTGTCAATGCCAGAGTGATCGATGACGAAGATGATGCTACTTCACCACCTCCTACTTCTGCACGCATCGACACTGCACCAAGTTCGTCTGCACCGCCAAACGACAACGAAAACCCTGTTGCTTCAACTACTCCTCCTAAGGATGAGTAGATGCTCTATGTCTTCAAACCTTTTTGGTCATTACTGACAAAAGGGGGAGAAGCGTATGAGTTTGATAGTCTTCAAGCGGGTTCATAAGGGTGGTTGCTTTACATTTTTGCCTAGTGCTTACAACTCTTTCCTTTGATACACTTCGTTCTTTGAGTTCTAACACTTAAACTTGATGGTCTTCTGCTACTTATTTGCATTTCCACGTGCGATGATAACTTCCGCACTTAGATCATTCTGAAGACGTCCATTTTTCATTATGCATGTCATCCTATATGCTATATCATTTCATGCATGATGAATTATCTTCATAAGTTGAAGTGGATCTCCACAAGTACAACCTGCCATGTGCATTTGCATTCCAAAAGCAAAATTACTTATATGCACATCTTCAAGGGGAGCCCTTGCTACTTATGAAGACAATATGCTATCCTTTACAATTTCACATACTTCTTTCCCGTTGAAAACTTCAACCAGTTTGTCATCAATCACCAAAAAGGGGGAGATTGTAAGTGCATCTAGTGCCACCCCTAGTTGGTTTTGGAGTATTGACAACAAAGTTGGTTGAGGGACTAATGCGTTTGTGAGAATTGCAGGATAACGCAGGTAGTGTCCCTGATTGATTCGGTTTACCTACCGGAGATGACCCCTAAAAATGTATGAAGACATTGAAGACAATGGTGGTATAAGAAGATATTCATATTGAATACCATGACATGAGAAGACATTGCGTGAAGACTATGGAGCGCGAAGACTGTGTGGCTTCATTGTTTCCTTTTCTTCTTTGTTGAGTCATAGGAACCACCGTGCTGTTAAGTGGGGTCCAAGTGAACTAAGTCAGAGTGACTGAAGTGATGCTCAACCCAAATCCTATGTCTTCGAGCAAAGACAATGAGAGCAAATCTTATCCAGAGTTGGATGAGTCAGCTTTGCTCGTAGCCCACGTAAAGTTGCCATGTGTGTTTGAAATCTGACCGTTGGAACACGTGTCAGTTCCTTAGTGACCCAGGGTCATTTCGGACAAATCAGGTCGGGTTGCCTTGTGGCTATAAATAGCCCACCCCCTACACCATAAATTGGTGGCTGCTCAGAGTTAGTTTACGGCTTTTGTCGTTTTGAGAGAAACCCACCTCGAAGCCTTTGAGAGAGAAATCCTTGCGAGGACAAAGCCCAAACACCCAGAGCCAAAGAGTGTTAGGCATCACTGAAGTCTTTCTGTCTATGTGACCTGAAGACTTATTACACTTGAGGACTGTGTATCCTCCAGCCGGTTGGGCATCGCGTTCTGAGCATCCAAGAGTCATTGTGGATTGCCGGGTAAACGAAGTCTGTGAAGGTTCGGAAGTCTACCTTGAAGACTTACCAGAGTGATTGGGCGAGGACTAAGTGTCCTTAGCTCAAGGGGAATAAGGTGAAGACACGGTCTTCTGAGTTGAATCTCAGCCTCCCTAACCAGACGTACAGTTGTCATAGCAACTGGAACTGGTCCAACAAATCCTGTGTCTTCAACAAGTGACTGGTTTTATCTCCTCCCTCCTTTACTTTGAGTTTGTCTTTGTGAAGTCATTGCTTATCTGTCTTATCTGATTGACTTCATTGCTTGATTACTATTGTTGATTGGCTTCATACTATCTTCCATCCTGATCCTACTACCTTGCTGCTATTAGTCTTTGTACGTTAACGCTATTGCATACTTGACTATGTCTTGCTTGTTGTAGTTTATCTTCCGCTGCATATCAATTAGTTCATTTCTATTGTTTGTCTTCGAAACTTCCACGTTTTGAAGACTTTGATAAAAATCGCCTATTCACCCCCCCCCCTAGTCGATAACTAGCACTTTCATCCTTAAACCTTACTATGCTCATGCTACCCCCTACTGAGATTGAAGCCTCTCAGATCATTGAAACGGTTCGTGTGCAAAATAAATATCTCACTCCTGAAAATATTCTGCATCAAGAGCACATCATCTTCCTCCGGAGTGTCATCCGTAGATAGGAGAAGCTCTTGATCATGAAGGACAGGATTGCTGCCTCTACTTCACCACCACCATCTTCTTCATCACCAAAAGAAATTTGAGTATCGGGTATGGGAACTCCCCTTCGCCAAGCTTGGGGGATGTCGGTGTCAAAACCGGAGGATCTCGGGTAGGGGGTCCCGAACTGTACGTCTAAGGCTAATGGTAACATGAGGCTGGGGACATGATGTTTACCCAGGTTCGGGCCCTCTCGATGGAGGTAATACCCTACTTCATGCTTGATTGATCTTGATGATATGAGTATTACAAGAGTTGATCTACCATGAGATTGTAGAGGCTAAACCCTAGAAGCTAGCCTATGATTATGATTGTTCTCGTCCTACGGACTAAACCTTCTAGTTTATATAGACATCAGAGGGGGCTAGGATTACATAGAGTCGGTTACAGAGAAGGAGATCTACATATCCAAATCGCCAAGCTTGCCTTCCACGGAAAAGAGAGACCCATCCGGACACGGGACGAAGTCTTCAATCTTGTATCTTCATAGTCCAACAGTCCGGCCAAAGTATATAGTCCGGCTGTCCGGATACCCCCTAATCCAGGACCCCTCGGTAGCCCCTGAACCAGGCTTCAATGACGATGAGTCTGGCGCGCACATTGTCTTCGGCATTGCAAGGTGGGTTCCTCCTCTGAATACTCCATAGAAGATTTTGAACACGAGAATCGTGTTCGGCTCTGCAAAACAAATTCCACATACCACCGTAGAGAGAACGGTATTCGACAAATCAAATCTACTGACAACTTCTGTAGAGTGGGTAACCCAACCGCGTTTGTTAATATGACTCCTTGATTTTAGGCAAGTTCCAAATGGTCACGCGGCGGACGCTTGATATTCACTCCCTTTATTAAGGGGCCAAGGTCTTATCTTTTCACACCCGCACTCGATCCTCCCCTTCCCTCACCTCGAGTTTCAACACCCAAGGCTCAGGCTCAAGCGTTTCGGACCTCCAATCATGTCCGGATCAAACCTTCAAGGCCGGTGGATGGCCTCCTCTGTCACAAAGGAGGACATCAAAAAGCTTAGGAAGGTCAGGTACCTGACCGCCGACATCCTACATAGGCTGCCTGCTCAAGGGCAGGTCATCCCCACTCCCAAACCCAACGAGAGTGTTGTATTTGTTTCCCACTTCCTCCGAGGGCTAGGCTTTAGTCTGGATCCCTTTGTTAGAGGGCTCATGTTCTATTACAGGCTAGATTTACATGATCTGGCTCCGGATTCCTATAATAATCAAAGGCGTCGATGCCCCATGGCCCAAGGGTTCCTTCCCGGAGGTGTCCGACTTATGGCAACAGGAGTGGTTCTATATTATAGCTCCCCGAGGCACAAAGTGGGCGGCTGCCCCTGCCTTCCTCTCGGGCCCTTCGCCTCAACTGGCGTCATGGGTCAACAAGGGACTGGACTGGGGGCCTGCTAATGACGTACCGGCATTGCAAAGCCGCATTCGGGATCTTCTTAAGAGGGATATCAGCCTCGTCAAAATAATTCAAGTAATGCTAGTTCATCGGATGCTGCCGTGCAAACGCCGACCACTCTGGATGTGGGAGTTCAATCCAGAAGGACCGCGAACTATTTAGCACTTCTTCGGCGTGACGCTCGAAGGGATGTATAGGTTATTCTTCGGACCACAAATAAAGTGTCCGGACACCACCGAGGATGCGGGCCTGAACTGCAATCGTCCGGATACCCAAGTAAGTAACTCTGCAACCGAACACACTGTTTGTGTTTATTATAACATTATTCTAAAAACTACCCTTGGCCAGGATTGGCTAAGAAAGGCAGAGAGGATTAGGTGTTTGGTCCCTCTTCCCGAAGGCTAGCCAGATCCTTTATTAATCAGGATGATTGAGCACACACCATATCAGGTTCCATCAGGAGAGGATGAGGAGAGGGATAGAGAAGCCGAAAGTGGGCTTCATACATTGTACATCCAGACCGGGGGAATTGATGTCCCCAAGAAGGAGGATGATTGGGGAGGTGAATCTAAAGTACCTTCCCCTCACAGGAAGAAAAGGGGTGCCCCTGAAAACTTAGAAGCGGAGGCTTCTAAACAAAGGAAGAAACCTTTGCCATGCGTCCCTGCCCCGGATGTCACATCCCTAGTCTGGTATGACTTAGACTAGCTAGCTATTTGTGCATCATATTTAAATTTCATTTAAATTTGAAATGAGGATTGGTGGAACCCTCAGAATCATTTTTGAAAATGACCCAAATAAAAATTTCTCCAAAAGGGTCCAAGAAAATGCTCATGTTGCCCTCTGAAAATATTGGACAGAGATAAAAATCAAAACAATATTTTTAGGAGCTCATGGACATTTATTTTGGCCATTTGGATCAATTCGATAAATATTTGCATTGGAAATATATTTCTATATATATATATGAAATATGGTCCAAAAATTATGTCATTTATAAAGGAGCTCTGGAATAATATATCTAGCTCCTGCAAAAATTGGCATAAGGAAATTAAATGATTTAATATATTTATTAAATCAAAACAAATGTAAGAAAAATTAGAAAACAAAAATAAAAGAAGGAGGGGCTTACCTGGGCCTCCCCTCCCCTGCGCAGCCCATCAGCAGCAGGCCGGCCCAGCCAGGAGGCGGCCCAGCCCGCCTGGCCCCCCCCTCCTCTGTCGTCTTCCCCCCCGACAGGGGAACGGCGTGTGCCCGACGCTCGCCGGCACGCGCGCGCGCCACCTTCCCCCCCTGCTGGCCACCTCCTGCTTCCTTCTCTCGCCCTCGATGCCCCGGACGAAGCCACGCAGCTGCCCCGCACCGCTCTCACTCTCCCTCGCCCTCCTCCCCTCCTCTGGCTTCCCCTCACTTCCACCGAACGCGGCCGCCGCCGCCGACGAGAACAACCACGGCCACAGCCACCCACTCGCCCCTCGGTTGTGCCCACGAGCTCCGCGACGTCGTCCTCGACCCCCCTCACCGAACCACGCCCCGCCGGAAGCCCTGCAGCGTCGACTTCGAGCTCTTCTTCAACCTTCGGCCGCCGGTGACCTCGTCTTCGATTCGCACCGTCTAGGTCGTCCCCAGGCCCACTGAGCTGCGCTTCGACCCCCCAGTGAGCTCCTCCGTCGTTTCCCCCTATCCCCACGGCCTAGCGCTCGTTGTAGCACCACTTCCCATGATGCCCGAAGCACACCGCCGCACGAACTCGTCGCCGACGAGGCTCCGGTGGCCAATCGGCCCCGTGCATATGCCCGTTGGCTTTGTGGGAGCCTGCAGAACGCGTAGTTGCTACCCGTTGTTCCTCCCGTGCACGGTGGCGCCGTTTCCATCGGCGCCCGAGCTCCGGCGACCGCCAAAGTCGTCGCCGGCGACGTCTCCGGCCACCCCGAGCTCAACCATCACCACCAAGAGCTGCGGCTCGTTCCCAGGAGCTCGTAGATGCTCTCTGCCTCCCGTTTGGTGGCCGTAACGTGCAAATGCACTTCCTCCGCCGCGCTCGGCCTCGCCGGCGGCTAAACGCCGGCGAGATGACCGGGTTTGACCCCCAGGGTTGCTGACCAGTGGGCCCGACCCCCCCCTAACCTTTTAATTAAATTAATTAACCCCTGTTAACCCCCCTGTCACTGACGTGTGGGTCCCACACGTCAGGTTTGACCGGACCAGTCCAGTTGACCACTGACGTCGTGCTGACGTCATGCTGACGCAATTATATATTTTCTGGAATTAAAATAATTCAGAAAATCCAGAAAATGATTTAAACTTCAAAAATTCATAACAATTCAACCGTAGCTCAGATTTAAATAATTTATATATGAAAAATTATCAGAAAAATGCAACCTTTCCATCTGTACTAGTTTCATGCATGAAAAACCAACCTATACATGCTGAATATGGGAAAACACATTAGGGCATATATAAGAGACTTAATTTAGAAATGCATTTGAACCTTTGGTTCAATAGGACTTCAAACCAAATGTTTACTAGATGCATTAGCTCAAACAGCATCACATCTACATGCCATGTTCATGCATCATATTGTTGCATATGATTGTGTTTTGATTGCCGGCACCGTTCCTTCTCGATAGGTCCTGCTCCGGAGACGTTCCAGAGTACCTGTCTGTGAAGCAGTGCCTCCCTTGTTGTTTTACCAGGCAAGCAAACCCCCCCTTGTTCATTTCGATAAAACCCTACTCTCTCGCTCCTGCTCTCAGTTATTGCATTAGGACAACAACGATTCATCTGCTACTTTGTGCTGCGGTAGTTGAACCCCTTCCTCTGCATGACCTGTCATTGCCACAGTAAATAGTTGAAACCCACTAGCATGTGTAGGAGTTGATTGAAGCCACTGATGTGTTTCTATCATGCTATGTCTGCTATTGCTTAGAGTTGTGTCAGGTCTGATTCATTGGAAATGAATTGGAGTGTTACGATATGTTCTGATGCTGAGAGTGAAGTGTGGGAACACGATTTGGTAAAGGTAGCGGTGAGAGGCCATGTAGGAGTACATGGTGGGTTGTCTCACTGGAACCGTCCTTAAGCCCTGAGTTCTGTGTATGTTGTCCAATGACTCGATACTACCACACATTGGGCTCCGGGCGCTCCAAGCCCTCTCGACTTATTAACCAACTTGATCTCTGTCCAGGAGTCGCAACTAGTTTCTGGTGTTTGTAGGTAGTGCTATTTTTCTACCAAGTGGCACCCGGCAGGGTGGGCTTGGGACAGACTAGGCACACGTGGCCCGGTGTACCGAGTGGCACCCGGTTGGTGGGCTCGGGAACCCTGTACACATCGTTTGGGGCCGTAAGCGACACCCCGGCCGGATCTCCTTGCGGAAGGAACCCGAATAGGCGATAAACCTGGACTAGAGTCTTGTGTGGTTAGTCAGGTCGTGGCCGACACCCTCGCCAGGCTTCCGCTTGAAGGTTGCCGAGATACATGACGTGTACATGGCGGTAAGTGGCGAGAGCGTGTGTGAAGAAGTACACCCCTGCAGGGTTAACATGATCTATTCGAATAGCCGGGTCCGCGGTTATGGACTTCTTGGATGCTTACATGGTACATAGACAACTTGAAGTGGATACTCTAAAATGCTCAAGACAAGTGTGAGTGCTATGGATGGCCTTCTCGTAGGGAGACGGGGATGAATCCATAGTAGTGTATTGTATGGTGATTAGTGGACTCGTGTACGTTGTTTCACCTCCAGAGTTTCTAGTAGTCGTAGAATAGGGTAGCCACAGAGTCAAAGCTGGCTTGCTGCAACTAAACCCCACATTACCCTCTTGATACCAATGCATGTACGATAGGATCTGATGTAAGTCTTGCTGAGTACCTTTGTACTCATGTTGCTTTATTTATGTTTTTGCAGCGGAGACTTCGGTCTTACTAGTGTTCCCATGGACTTCGACTAGTAGCTAGTACCTCAGCTACGATCTTGATCGGATGTTGTAGATAGTCAGGCTGTTCAGCCTTTTTCTTTTGTAGATGTCTGTACTCAGACATGTAATGCTTCCGCTTGTTGCTTGTATGCTCTGTATGATGGGTCTTGTGACCCCTGTTTGCAATATATGCTATGACGGCTCTTCTGAGCCTTTATCTATATGAGTTGTTGAGTTATGCTGTGATGCCATGTTGTACAGCACATACTTGCATGTTATGCGTACGTGTAATGTGTATTGCTATGTGTGGGATCTGACTATCTAGTTGTTTATTCTTAGTAGCCTCTCTTACCGGGAAATGTCTCCTAGTGCTTCCACTGAGCCCTGGTAGCTTGCTACTGCTCCGGAACACTTAGGCAGGCCGGCATGTGTCCTTCTTCGATCATGTGTCTGTCCCTTCGGGGAAATGTCACGCGATGAATACCGGAGTCCTGCTAGCCCGCTACAGCCCGGTTCACCGGAGTCCTGTTAGCCCAGTGCTACAGCCTGGATTCACTCGCTGATGACCGACACGTTCGATGCTGGGTCATGGATGCCTGTCCCTGTAAGTTAGTGCCACTTTGGGTTTACGACTAGCCATGTCAGCCCGGGCTCTTTATCATATGGATGCTAGCGACACCATCATATACGTGTGCCAAAATGCGCAAACGGTCCCGGGCAAAGGTAAGGCGACACCCGTGGGGATACCGTGCGTGAGGCCGCAAGGCGATATGAGGTGTTACATGCTAGATCGATGTGGCATCGAGTCGGGGTCCTGACACCGGAGGGCGTCCTTACCGTGCAGCACCCGCAGGAGGGCCAGCCCTCCACTTAGCCGTAAGTGAATCAAAAGCACTTTAGTAAACATATCATGTTTTAACTCTTAGTATAATAACCGAGACCTATCTCTTGTAGTCTGGCTCGTAGCCCTTCTCAACAGAGCTCATCATCGGGGTATCTTCTTCTGGAGATGATGGAGAGCAAAATGCCTCCCCTTTCCTCCCCGCCCCATGGGGCGAACGACCCCGAAGTGTCGTCACGGAGCATTTCTCCTGATCCGCCAAGGCCAGAAGTTAATACTTCGGCCGCCCAAAGCCTGGAGCATTCGGCTCCTAAAGAGAGCAGTAGGAAGAGTCCGGGGTTGTTCGGCACGCCGCCGGACATACTAACGGGTCTTCTAGAGAAAGCGGCTTTCCCAGACGCGCATCGTACCCTAATGGGTACGGTGTTTGAGAGGATTTCGTCCGCCAAAAGCGGATTGGATGAAGCTTTTATGAGCCTGCTCAAAGGCTTTGAGGTACATAAAATAATATGCATATTTTCAGCTGTACCGCACATGCTAGGTGTGCTCTGTGTAGATGGTAGCCCGTGAGACTCTGGTTGCCATCCAAAGGTGGCAAACAGAGGATCATAATCCCAGGTAATGACTGCACAACTTTTGTGTGCAGGCGGCTAAGGGTCCGGCGGCTGACCGGACTGCTGATTTTGCCGAACTAAAGCGGCAGCTTGATGTGGCAGATGCCGACATCGTGCTTGTGAACAAGCGGCTTGACGAGGCCCAGGGTATGTATGTTCGGCTTTATCAGCAAATATTAAGAGGAGCATGATGCTAGTATCTATAATATGATGTGCTTGCAGATGGAGCTGCTGCTGTGGAGACCCTTAGGGCGGAGCTTGCCCTAGCCAAGGAGCAAGCCAGGAGAAGTGATGTAGCTTCCCTAAAGGCGGCCGAGGAGTTGAGAGCCGAACAGGCTGCTCATCGCCAGGGCGAAGAAAAAATAGCCAAGATGGTTGTTGAGCTTAAGGATGCCACCGACTGTTCTGAGCTCCTTAAAAAGGAAAATCAAGTGAAAGCGGCTGACCTGAATAAGGCCTTCGAAGCAGCTAAGGAGACTCGCTTTGAGATCAGACTGCAAAGGAGGAGCTTCATCAAGCCGGAGATATCGCGGCTGGGAAGCCCTTTCTGTTGTGGATGAATTTTGGAGATCTGAAGTATGCCCCTCTGGATCAATTATGGAGTGTTGAGGACGCATACTTGGACTTGCCCAAGAGTGCTACTGATGCGACTGAATATTTCAAGGATCAGAAAGATCAAGAGGCAGAACGATTGTTCATGTCGTAGTTCAGTGCTCCAAAGCGTCCGCTGCTATTGAACGAACAAATGGCCGAGTGGGCCGAGCTCCATAGGTTATCCGGGCTTGCCATGAGGTCTGTCGTGGATCATCTTTGGCCGAAGGGACCAAGGCCGGACAGTTACTTTGGTTTAGTGCAACAATTCCTTGGTGCTGTTTCGCATATCAATGCTATGAAGAGGTCGGCGTGCATAGAGGGTGCGCGGATGGCTCTTGCCCGTGTCAAGACATACTGGGCGGGGATGGAGGCCACTGCTATTGCGACTTGGGGTCCGGCAGGAGGCCAGGACCCAGCCGACCACTATTTTGAAGAAGTCCTAGAAGGTGCCCGCTTAATAGAGGCGCAGTACTCAAAGAGTACCATGTTTGAGTGACATGTATCTTAATTGTAAAAACAATGTGATATTGATTTTAAAGGTTGTGTTTATACTTTTGCCTGGAAGTATTATAGTGCCTCATGTGCGGCCGTCTATGTATGTATGTATATAACCTAAAAGTTAGCAGTCGTCGGCTTCCGCCCCGATGCATATAATGCGGGGGTGTTCGAAAAAACGCGTAATCACACTTGATCCAATGTCTTGGTCCATTAAGGAGGTGATAGCGCAATGAACCAGGCAATCGGACTATATAGCTTTAAAACTTTCACTTAGCCATAGGAGTTTGACGGTGGGGCTACTATATAGCCCCTGGTACATTCGCATTCATCCGAATACGGTGCACGTACATATGTGACCGGGAAACCGGTCCTTCGTTAATTTGGAGGAATCGCGAAGATTCTGCTGAGTCATCGAGTGGTTGACCAGTCTCTCACTTTATCATGACAGTCAGTTTTTCGATTTCTCTACTGAGGTGCTCATCCAGATGAACCAGGGCACAATTGCAGTAGTTCTCCCGGTGCTGCCTTGGCCGAAAGAGCAGAACATAAGGCAGCAAAACACAGGAGCCGGGCAAACCCAACATTTGACCAAAGACAATGATTCGGAGCTGATGCATATAAGGCCAAACTTGCGACGCTGAACATTCCCTAAGGTATTCGGACTTTATGACATACTGGGCTAAGTAATGCCCCCGATAATGAGCCCTGTGTTTCCAGATACATGCTTTAATCTGGCGTGAAGAAATGTCAAGAATGCCAGTATCCCTTTCTGTTGAGTGTCCGGAGGGTATGAAGCAACAAGAGATAGTAAAAAAGGTTTACACAGGGTCTTAATCTAAAAAGAAACCTTTGAGCGGGGCCCTGCTACACGTCTGCGCCTTTATCTCCGTTGTGTCATATTCTGGAAGGGTGTAGCACGATGATCATCTGTAAAAAGGAAAAACCTTGGTGAAAAAGTTCGTGCAAAGAGGTGTTTAATCTAAACAAACCATGAGAATGCGATATGTTATTATATTAATAGGGTCGATCCAAACTATAGGCTTCCTCTTGTGAGCAGCCCCTAGCACCACCTATGGGGGTATATCTATCAACCCAAGCTTAGGTTCATCTGAGGTGTTACACCTGGTGGGGTGCCGGACTCATCTAATCATGTCCGTGGTCCTGGCGACCAATTTGGTTGGAAGGGCCGCTTAGTGTTCGTCTGCTAGAGCCGGCACATATTCTTCCGCACATAAGGAACGCTCGGTATTTCCGCTAACTATAATGACTCCACGTGGACCGAGCATCTTAAGTTTAAGATAGGCGTAGTGCGGTACTGCATTAAAACGAGCAAAGGCTGTTGTCCCAAGTAGTGCGTGATAGCCGCTTCGGAATGGAGCGATGTCGAAGATTAGTTCTTCGCTTGTGAAGTTGTCGGGAGAACCGAATACAACCTCTAGT
Source organism: Triticum aestivum (assembly GCF_018294505.1). Classification (NCBI taxonomy): domain Eukaryota; kingdom Viridiplantae; phylum Streptophyta; class Magnoliopsida; order Poales; family Poaceae; genus Triticum; species Triticum aestivum. The sequence goes on from NC_057807.1 coordinate 588,311, forward strand.
ATTAGAGAGCCCGTGCAGCGGGCCTCGACACCTGGTATCACTCCTTTAAAAGTAGTATTACTTTGGTTGATTCTTGACGGGTCTATCCCCATTTTGCGGACAGTGTCCTGATATATCAGGTTAAGACTACTGACGCCGTCCATGAGGACTCTAGTGAGATGGTATCCATCAATGACTGGGTCGAGCACTAAGGCAGTCGATCCTCCGTGCCGGATACTAGTCGGATGATCCTTGCGATCAAAGGTGATCGAGCAGGCCGACCAGGGATTGTATTTGGGGGCAACGGGTTCTGTAGCGTATACGTCTCGGAGTGCGCGTTTGCGCCTTCTCTTTGGAATGTAAGTTGCATATATCATATTCACTGTTTTGACTGTTGGTGGGAATTTTTTCTGTCCCCCCGTACTCGGCTGGCGGGGCTCATCCTTGTCTCTACTTGGCGTCTCCCTCCCCTTGTGTTCGGCGTTTAGCTTGCCGGCCAGCTTAAAAACCCAGCACTCTCTATGGGTGTGGTTTGCAGGTTTTTCGGGGGTGCCATGAATCTGACATAACTTGTCTAGAATTTTATTTAGGCTGGACGGTCCATCTCGCCTTTAAATGGCTTCTTCCGTTGACTGAATTCGGCGTTGACCGTCATGTTATCTAGGTTGTGTTCATTGTTTCGATGCTTGTTTTTATTGCGTTGTGGCTTCCCGTTGCCATCTCTAACTTCGGATGTGCCTGGGTCGCTGGTGCTGCTACGAGCCAACCAGCTGTCCTTGCCCGCACAAAAGTGGGTCATAAGGCTTGTAAGGGCTGCCATTGTCCTTGGCTTTTCTTGGCCGAGGTGTCTGGCAAGCCATTCGTCTCGGATACTATGCTTGAAAGTCGCCAAGGCTTTGGCATCCGGACAATCGACATTTGATTCTACTTAGTAAGAAATTTGTTCCAAATTTTTCGGGTTGACTCTCTGGGTTGTTGAATTATGTGACTTAAGTCGTCTGCATCCGGAGGTCGGACATAGGTCCCTTGAAAATTGGCCCTGAAAGCATCCTCAAGTTCCTCCCAACTTCCAATGGAGTTTTCGGGGAGGCTTTTCAACCAATGTCAAGCTGGTCCTTTTAACTTGAAGGGCGGGTATTTAATGGCGTGGAGATCATCTCCGCGAGCCATGTGAATTGGAGGATAAATTCCTCAATCCAGACCCCAGGGTCTGTCGTTCCGTCGTATGCCTCTATATTTACGGGCTTAAATCCCTCTGGAAATTCATGATCCAGCACCTCATCGGTGAAGCACAGGGGGTGCGCGGCTCCCCTGTATTTGGATGCATCATGGCATGCTGTCGACGGTTGTGTTCAGTGTTGATTCCGAGCTGGTATTCCATCAGTACGATCATTTTGGTGGCCATGATCCTGCATCGGGGCACGTTTTCTAGATCCAAAGATGGACCTGGCTACACCGGCTTTTTTGTCCGGGAGCTCACATAAATCGTGTGCTGACTTATGTGCGGCATCAGTAGCCGCTCTGTCGCGGCCACGGGGTGGTCGGTCCGGTAGATCGGCCGTATTGTTTTTCGGTGGAATGGGCTCTATGGCCTCATTGTCGAATTCGGGCAGTAGCTTCCGCTTTGGGTAGCTCTTTGTGTGGCGGTTATCGCCATGTTTGTCTTCATTGTCCAGCACTTTGTTCCATCTACGGTTGAGCTTATCCTGTGCGGCTTTAAGCCTTTGCTTCTGCTTCTTCAGGATCCTTGCCGTGGCAATAAGCCTTCGATGGAGGTTCTCTTGTTCCAAGTTTTTCCGGGATGATGAATGCGTCATCGTCCGGACTGTTCTCTTCTCCGGAGACAGGTTGCTGAATTTTACCCTCGGGCGGCGTCGTCTGACGTTGGCTCTGGACTATGTTCATCATCCCCTAGCTCATCCTGCTCCATCGCTGGGTCCATGGGGTCGTCGTTTCCATTGGAGTCGACCGGGGTGTTATTCTTTCTTGCGTTGTTTTTACTCTAGCTGGATTTAGAGAGGCGCCTACGGCGTCGCTTTGGTGGCTTATTGAGGGGATCGCCTTCTTTTGGCGTGTCCACCACATATATCATATGATGAGGTGGCAGTCCAGCGTCCGGTCGGCGGTGGTTCCTGTTCTTCTCTTGCATCGCCATAAGTATCATCGATGTCTTCGGAGTCAAAATCCAACATGTCGGTTAAGTCGTCGATACTGGCTATTAAGTGGGTGGTGGGTGGGGAACGAATTCCTTCATCGTTCGCTTCCCACTCGAGCCGGACATAGTTCGGCCAAGAGTCTCCTGACAAAGAGAGAGACCTTAATGAATTTAGCACGTCGCCCAAGGGCAAGTGCTGAAAGATATCCGCGGAGGTGAACTCCATGACCGGTGCCCAATCAGATTGGATAGGCACGGGCGTACGCGGCTCGGATCCTGTAGCCGGAGACGAGTCTGAGGGTCCGATGGTACCGACCTCATAGGAGGTGGAATGAGTGTTCGGCTCCAAGGCCGATGAGTGTGTGGCCTCCATGGCGGGGTCCATCCACCCGTCTTCGGATGGCGCGATCTGCTCCGAATTGTTCCCCGGGGCAGCCGTAGGCGCGATTCCCCGAATACTATCTGATGGCAGATCTAAGTCATGCTCATCGGGACTGTTCGTCGCACTTGACATGGGCTCGAATCCGACGAAGATCAATGCTCCGCGGATGTCGGCAGTGTAGTTTAGGTTTCCAAACCTGACCTGGTGGCCAGGGGCGTAGCTGTCGATCTGCTCCAGATGGCCAAGCGAATTGGCCCGCAGTGCGAAGCCGTTGAATACGAAGATCTTTCCGGGAAGGAAAACCTCCCCTTGGACTGCGTCATTGAAGATGACCGAAGGAGCCATCAATCCTTATCGCAACGACACAGTGGAACTCTCAATGGAAGCACCAATGTTGGTGTCAAAACCGGCGGATCTCGGGTAGGGGGTCCCGAACTGTACGTCTAAGGCTAATGGTAACAGGAGGCTGGGGACACGATGTTTACCCAGGTTCGGGCCCTCTCGATGGAGGTAATACCCTACTTCCTGCTTGATTGATCTTGATGATATGAGTATTACAAGAGTTGATCTACCATGACATCGTAGAGGCTAAACCCTAGGAGCTAGCCTATGATTATGATTGTTCTCGTCCTACAGACTAAACCCTCTAGTTTATATAGACACCGGAGGAGGCTAGGGTTACACAGAGTCGGTTATAGAGAAGGAGATCTACATATCAAAATCGCCAAGCTTGCCTTCCACGCAAAGGGGAGTCCCATCCAGACACAGGACGAAGTCTTCAATCTTGTATCTTCATAGTCCAACAGTCCGGCCAAAGTATATAGTTCGGCTGTCCGGATACCCCCTAATCCAGGACACCCTCAGGGGAGCTGCCCCAGTATCGTATCACCTCCACTATCTTTTACCTTTACTTATTTTAGTTCGACCCTTAGTTATCTTTTTCTTTAGATGAATTAAAGCTTAGTTTTATTCTTTCTTTTCGAGGGTTTGCCTAGTAATCTATCCTTGTAATCATGTGCGAATTATATAATAAAGTTCAGTTTGAGCTTTTGCTTTCTTTACTTTCACGTTCCAATAAAAAGAAAGGAAATAAATGAAAAAGATCATATGCTAATCTTATGGTAAGTAATGATATCACATAATGAAAAGTATAAGTAGAAAATTTTATTAGAGATTGACAAGCATAGCATTGGTCAATGATGCAACTCATGAAAGAATTAATAAGGGAAGAGAAGATTCACATAGAAATGCACTATCATGGAAATCTTTTGTGATTGTGAGTGCCCATTAAAATATTATATGCCAAATTTGTTGACGCTGGACAAGGAAGACAATGTAATGATTTATGTTTGTTCATATTCACATAGAAGTTATATTGTCATAGATCCTTCAACATGTGGTGCTTGCCCCGCATCTTTACTAGCCAAAAATTCTGCACTACGTAGAGATACTACTTGTGCATCCAAAAACCCTTAAACCCAAATCTTATTTTCGAGAGTCCACCATACCAACCTAAGGATTGAGTAAGATTCTTCAAGTAAGTTGTCATCGGTGCAACAAGGCAATAAAAATTGCTTCTATAAGTGTGAGATCATTTAGTGTAAGATAAAATTGAGCGTTGTACGAACATGTGATAGCAAAGAATAAAAGCGACAGACTGCATAATAAAGGTTTCCATCACAAGGGGCAATATAACGTGACATTCTTTTGCATTAAGGGGTCGAGCATACAAACAAATAAGCGCATGAAAACCTCTGTTTCCCTTTGTGAAGGGGCTATCTTTCACTTTTATGTATTTACTTTTATGTAAGAGTCAAAGTTTTTCTCTCTATTCCTTTTTACTTTTCTCCTTTGGTAAGCATCGTGTGGTGAGGAAAGATCTAGGCACATATGTCCAGTTGAATATGGGTGGCATGATTTATTATAGTTGACATCACCCTTGAGGTGAATACGTTGGGAGGCGAAACTATAAGCCCCTATATTTCTATGTGTCCGGTTGAAATGTTTTCCTCATGTTTATGCGATGAGTGTTAGCAATCATAGAAGACTATATGATGGTTGAGGATGTGGACTTGCCTAAAGGCTCCGTTACGTGACCCTTCATGAAAATATGATGAATTGTAGTTGCAAAGTTGACTGATAACATAGTTTGTTGGTTCCCAATAGAGTTTTTGCTTTATACTTCGATAGTGTGATGAATTTCTGCTTATTCATGAGAAGTCTATGATAAAAATTTATGTTAAAGTTTGTTGCTGTTATAATAATTCACATGATGCTTCTATGTCCGTATTTTGTTTTTATCGACACCCCTCTCTCTAAGCATGTGGACATGTTTTTCGATTTTGGTTTTTGCTTGAGGACAAGCGAGGTCTAAGCTTGGGGGAGTTGATACATCCATTTTGCATCATGTTTACCTACTGTTATTTATAATGTTTTTATGCATAATAATGCTTTTTGGAGTAATTCTAATGCCTTTTCTATCATAATATGCAAGGTTTACACAAGGAGGGAGAATTCCGGTAGCTGGAAATCTGGACCTGAAAAAGCTATGTCAGGCCACATATTCTACACAACTCCAAATGAGCTGAAACTTCATGAGGATTTTTATGGAATAAATAAGAAATATTTGAGCAAATAACCACCGAAGGAGGGCCACCTGGTGAGCACAAGACACCAGGGCGCGCCAGGGCCCCCAGGCGTGCCCTGGTGGGTTGTTCTCAGCCAGGCCCACCTCCGGTGCCCATCTTCTGGTATATAAGTCATTTTGACCTAGAAAAAACTAGAGGAGGACTTTTGGGACGAAGCGCCACCGTCTAGAGGCGGAACTTGGGCAGGAGCACTTTTGCCCTCTGGCGGAGTGATTTCGCCGGAGGAACTTCCCTCCCGGAGGGAGAAATCATCGTCTTCATCATCACCAACAACTCTCCCATCTTGGGGAGGGAAATCTCCACCAACATCTTCCACAGAACCAACTCCTCTCAAACCCTAGTTCATCTCTTGTGTTCAACCTATATACCAAAACTATAGATTGGTACTTGTGGGTGGCTAGTAGTGTTGATTACATCTTGTAGTTGATTACTATATGGTTTATTTGGTGGAAGATTATATGTTCAGATCCAATATGCTATTTAATACCCCCCTGATCTTGAGCATGTCTATCACTTGTGAGTAGTTACATTTGTTCTTGAGGTCACGAGAGAAATCTTGTTGGAAGTAATCATGGGACTTGATATGTGTTCAATATTTTGATAGTATGTATGTTGTGATTCCCTTAGTGGCATCATGTGAACGTCAACTATATGACAATTCACCATATTTGGGCCTAAGGGAATGCATTGTGGATTATTTATTAGATGATGGGTTGCGAGAGTTATAGAATCTTAAACCCTAGTTTATGCGCTATTCCGCAAGGGACCGATTGGATCCAAAAAGTTTAATGCTATGGTTAGAATTTATTCTTAATACTTTTCTCATAGTTGCGGATGCATGCGACGGGTTAATCATAAGTAGGAGGCTTGTTCAAGTAAGAGAAGCACCTAAGCACCTAGCGAACACGAATCGAATCAACATGATGAAAGTAACTAGATGAAATTCCCGTGTACCCTCAAGAACGCTTTGCTTATCATCAGAGACCATTTTGGCATGGCCTTTGCCTCAAAAGGATTGTGCTACCTTGATGCACTTTTGTTACCATTACCATTACTCGCTCGTTACAAATTATCTTGCTATCAAACTACTAGCTACTTACAATTTCAGCGCTTGCACACATTACCTTGCTGAAAACCACGTGTCATTTCCTTCTGCTCCTTGTTGGGTTCGACACTCTTACTTATCGAAAGGACTACAATTGATCCCCTATACTTGTGGGTCATCAAGTAGCGCGCGGCACCACACTACTGATAAGGCTCTACAACTAACATTTAGCGGTAGCGTGTTTTGATCCGCGATACTGCTATATCTACTTAGCAATAGCGCTGTCCATTCCAATGCTACTGCTAAGTGGCTTAGCAGTAGCGTTTTCCTATCCAGCGCTAAAGAGTGCTACTACTATATTTTGACATATCTTTTTTTGCTACGTATTTGTGATGTTTTTGTACAGGTTTTATACAGTATTCTAATCATATCATAAACATGCAATATGCTCATCATATCATACACATAATTGTCTCATCATATCATCGAACACAAATCATGTCGTCACAGAATAACCACGATATAGTGATACAAGTTAACTGACATTTCTCATCATACATAATGTAGTACTTCTTGAGGCGCAGGTTTGTATCCCTCTCTCACACTAGCGTGAACCTAAACTAACTATTTACCGCTTTGACTCTTCTATTGAACCCTCTCTAGTTGTCGCTCGAAAATCGGTACACTTGGGCCTGACACTCAGGCCACTCATTGTATATTCCTGGCGTAGCACTTCTTCGCCATCGATGATCTATGTACCAACATCGTCACATTAGTCGATAATATGCAACATATATAGTTGAGCAACATAAAGAGACAGAGTTGGCAAAAATAAAAGTAACATATCATAAGCATAAATAACAAAGTTCATCATACCCAAAATGCTCTAAATAGAGTGATCTTCGCTAGTTGAGGAGGAAGGTTTAATTACATCACAAAGTTTCGTCGTGCATAACTCAAAGTTTCGTCATCGAGAAAGTATGGACTAAACGGACACATTATCATATATCGTCAATCACTCCAACGTGTCGTGTCATCCATCCAAATCAGGGAGATAGTCCCCAAGCGCAGTGAAAGGCTTTAGGTCGAGACATTGAGCGGCTACGCGTGTTTGGACGTCTTCCCTCGACATTTTCCCTTCTTCATAGAACAACCCTGTTTGTTTGAGGACCTCCTTCATGATGATTTGGGCAAGTTCACGCTGGATGTGATAGAACTCAACTCGGAGTCGATGATCTGGGACATCTCCTAGTTTCTTGGCCCATTGAAGAATATTGGCATCGCCAGATGTAGGTGACATGTGAAGGTTCTGGTGATCCTGTCGGTACTCCAACATGTGGTGGAGGACCTATAATCCATCACTGAGAGTACCACTCGGTTGCTGGATGTAGCAGAAGTCGGTCTTATGGCCGAACGCAGGCGCGCGGTTCCTTGTCTTCTTGAGTGTGAACTCTCCACCCCGTAGGTCGTAGCTTGAGATAGCATTGTCGAGGACATGCTTGATGTGGGTGTAATCCTTTTTCTTCATATTCTTCGACGAGTCCAAGTAAAGAGCATGGGAGAATCGGGGGTAAAGGATGATGGGGACGGCACACCCGTCGCTGTGCAAAATAATTACACCTCAAATTATCCTTCACGCGTGCAAATGAATGATTGAAATCGAAGGAAGGATATCCGCGGATGACTTACATGGAATGATAAGGAATAAGAATCGTATCCTTGTCCTTATTGCCGACCATGAAATCGGTGATGTACTTACTCAGGTATTCACGGTGCTCCGGGCAGACTGCCAAGAAGCCTTCGTGCATGAAGTTTGGGTCAGCGACACAGATATAAGGTATCTGCTCAATCCTGATGATGTACTTCATGTACAAGGAAAAAAGGCAGACAAACGTAAAATCCATCTTTTTTTAAGTGAAACATGTGTTGGCCCCCTTTGGAAGAGAAGGGAGCCGGACCCCACACATCTGAATGTACTAAATCAAAAGGGCGTTGAGACACTGACTCGCTAGCAGGATAAGGTAACTGAACTTGTTTACCAAGCCTATAACCCGGACACTATAAGGAGACATCTCCTGAGAGGCTAAGACAGGCCCAGAAGACCACGACGAACTAAAGACGATAGTCGAGAACCACGAAGGTGACCAAGTCGATGATGCCACTGCTGGAAGGAGCTGGTAGCTCAAGCAATGAAGGCAGATGAACTGGCGAGTGTGGTGGAAGCAGAAGGAACATTAAGACAGTACAACTCCCAAAGCCTGTGAGAATCATGGTGGCGTGGGCCAGCCCCAACCAGAGCCTTCATGTGGCGATCCTAGATAGTGCACGAATCAACATCGAGAATGACACGACAACCAGAATCAGTAAGCTGAACCGCAGAAAATAGGTTCATGGTAAGGCGAGGCACATGAGAAACATCTAGAACATAAAAAGAAGAAGTGGCAAGAGTGCCTCGACTCGCAACAGGAAGAGGAGTACCATTGGCAGTAAGAACATTAATAGGAAAATAGAGAGATCTATGAGAGGACAAGATAGAAGAATTGAAGGACATATGAAATGAAGCTCCAGAATCCAGAACCCATGGGGATGTAGCTGACTGTGTAAACGGTGGTCGCTCATCACTAGAAGCACCAGTCACAGAGCCTACAGTACCTGTCGAAGAACCTGAAGCAGCAAGTAGACGCTTGAGCTTCACAATATCTTGCTCAATCAAGGAGAGAGTAGACAACGTCGAGGAAGAAGCACAAGTCCTAGGAGAAGAATTGTGCTCCCTATTACGCATATCACCACTACTGGAAACAGAGATTTTGCCGTCAGCTTGCTGATGGCAAATAAGGTCATTGCCGTCAGCTCACAAATAGCGGACGATAAAGATCTGGCGAACGACAAAGAGGAAGCTTGCTGTCAGCTAGTTCTTTGCCATCCGCTAGCTGACGGCAAAGATACTGGTGGGCCCAGTGGAGAGAGGCTACTCTGAGGTCCCGTCCCCCCACCTCGTTGCCGTCCGCTAGCTAACGGCAAAGATATGTTGCCATTAGCTAGCGGACAACAAAGAACAATCTTCCTAACATCGCTAACGCGCTGCCTCGCCGCCCCCACCCCCTCTCCTCTCTCTCTCTTATCTCTCTTTGTATCCCACCTCTCTCCTCTCTCTGTTTCCCACCCCCTTCTCTCTCTCTCCCCGATCACACCCTGCATCCGCCCCTACCCCATGCCATCCTGCCTTGCCACCCGCTGCCACCGATGCCCCGCCGCCCGCTTCCACCGACGCCCCGCCACTAAGGCCCCGCCGCCCCGCCGCCCGATGTCCCACGCACACATAGTCTAAATTAAAACTTAGATATATATATTTAGATTGCATTTTCATTCCACATAGTCCAAATTAAAACTTAGGTAGATATATTTTACATAGATAGATATATTTTACATAGTCCAAACTTAAACTTAGCGACGACGCTAATCGTCAACACTAGGGGCCTGCAGGTCAATCACGACGGCGTCGTCACCCTCCATCGCCGCCTCCTCGTCCTTCGTCAGCGCCATCGCGGCCTCCTCTGCCGCCATGGCCGTGGCGGCTTCGATGGCAGCTCCAATCTCGGCGGCATCCCTCGCCTCCGCTTCCGACGCCCGTAGGGCGATGTGCCAACCCGGAGTGTTGTCCGAGTCGCCGTCCTCGCGGAGGACTACCTGCTCTGGTGGCAGCTCCACGATGGCGCTGGGCCGGGCCGGCCACCGGTGCCGGGGCACGAAGGCGACTGCTCGCGCTCGTGAGGTCAGGGGTGACACCGACCGCCGCCAGCCAGAAGGTGGCGATGACCTCGTCATACACCTTCCCCTTCCAGAAGGCGTGACGGCCGACGATGTTGTGGCAGACGTCGATGTGAGTCCGAAGCTCCTCCACCATCGCGCCGAGGCCGAGCTTCGGGTACCCGTCGATGGAGATGTGCCACTGCCGGGGAAGACGGTTGCCCGGTGGCACGAGCAGGCAGTACTGGCAGAGCTTCACCGTCTCTGGGTTGCCGGGGCTCGACGGCCAGGAGCTCGGGGCGTCGTCGTCGCCGCGAGCCCTGCTACATCCATGGTGGTAGCCCATCACCCGGCGCTGGTTCTCATCGGTGGCAGGAGTCGGGGTGTGAGGTCGGGTGTGGGGTGACGGTGGCTGGGGTGGTTCTTATAGCCGTCTGGGCGACGGGTGTCGGGCGGTTGGGCCGGCGCTGGCATTACTGCTCATTAATGTCGGCGCCTTATGACGGGACGTGACAACGGGACGGGGCGGTGGCGGGGGGGGAGGGTGGAAGGCGAGGCGGCTGTCAACAGGACAGGTCATCGAGGGGGTGGCAGACGCTGTAGTTTGACCGAGCAACGCGCATCTGTTTGACCGAGCGACGCGGCTGGGCGGCACATGTCACGCCGGGCACGTGGGGTGATGTGTCGGAGCATGTTTTGCCGTCAGCTGGCAAAGGGAAAAGGTTGTCGTTAGCCACCTGACGTGGCTAACGCACGGTTTTTGCCGTCCATATTCCTTGCCGTCCACCACCGACGGCAACGTGCCTTTGTCATCTGCTTTAAGGAAGCAGACGGCAAATAACCTGGTTACAGTCGCTCTCTTTGCCGGGCAGGTTTGCCATCGGTGACAGACGGCAAAGGCCTTTGCCGTCCGCTTTTGGGGCCTTGGCCGTCTACCATGGCAGACGACAAATAAGCAGATTCCCATAGTGCACGCTTCTTCTTGAAGCAGTTAGACTCGGGGTGACCATCCCTGTTGCAGTAGTCACAATGAGTACGAGGACGAGAGCGGCCTTCACGAGAGTGGGCCTCACTACCCGAAGGAGTGGGCAGTAGCGGCGGAGCACTGGAGCGAGAAGACATTGTTGGAGTAGCAGCTCGAGCAGCGAGCACAAAGGGAATATGAAGCTAACAAGCACCACGGAGGCGAGTCTCCTCAGCATGAAGTTGAGGAAACACCTCGGAAATAGGAACACGGCCACGAGCAAACAACTGAGCACGTCGAGGCTCAAACTCCCCATGGAGCCGTGACAAGAACTCATAGATGCGCTGAAACTCCAAGTCTAACCTCATAGTCTGGCAACACGAGCAAGTGCCACAAATAGTAGTGCGAAGCGAGTCAAGCTGGCGCCAGAAGCAGAACTCTGAGTGTAGACCTCATCAATAGTGGAGTCTCCATGCTGAAGAGTATGCTCCTGAAGGACCACACACAAGTAGAGAGCATCACCAAAGGGCTTATAGCGCTGAAGAAGATGAGTCGACATCTCAAAGATAGTACCGAGGCCTATAAACTCAGAAGCAAACTAAGGAAAAAAACTGGAAGTGAGAACAGTCACAGCACGAGCGTCATCATCACACCATTCAGTGTAAGCATCCAGATCGTCACGATAAACATAAAGAGCATTTGAATAATCCAAGACCTCCTGGTCATAAGAGGCAGTCGCATCATCAACAGCAACCCTGGTTGTTTCCCTATTAGCATCAGAAGCGTCTGCGTCAAGAGCTGGTGGCGTCGGCGGTGGGGTAGGAGCCACAGGAGTTACTGGGCGCGGAGGACAGGGGACTTCACCAGAAAGAACACCCGAGAGAAGAATGCCATGCATGTGAATGCACATAAAGGCAACGAAGTCAACATAGCTAGCCCCATCGAATATCACCGGGCAGCGCGGGATGGCAACATAGCCAGATGACGCCAAAGACATGGTGCTCCTTTTTGGTCTTTTTTTAGAATAGCAAAGGTCACTCAAGATTCAACTGGCCAAGATGAGAGCGGTCAAAACCAGCAGCAGATCAATCAGACGAAAAGCCAGCCGAACGAGGACCAAATCGGTTAGACAGAGTCGCGATCTGGAGCAGTAGACACCCAGACAAGAAATGGAAGCAGCCACTCACGTAACCACGCGAGCGCCCCGCGGGCAGCCGCCGAAGACAACAGCGCCGCGGACGAGGCCGGCGGCCGGTAGCAGTGGCGCAGACGGGGCCGTCGTCCTGTGGCGCTGCAGAAGGCAGCAGTGGCACGGACGAGGACGGCGGCCGGCAGCAGCGGCACAGACAGGGTCGACGACTGGTGGCTGCAGAAGGCAGCAGCGGCGCGCGGACGAGGCCGGTGGCTGGCAGCCACAGAAAGCAGCGGCGGCGCGGACGAGGCCCACGGCCGGCAGCGACCTTGGAGGAGGACGAGCGGCCAGCGGCTGGATCGATTGAGACCATGTCCGATCGGATCCAATATTATCCAGCCAATTCCACGCGAGAATATTTGTCCAAAAAGACTACCTGACAACTGCAATAGACAAAAAAGACCATCACTGGATCAAAATGGCACAAAAGACCAGCTAAGTTGTGGGGGCAGGCCCGCGTGCGACACGTGTCACCCCATATATCACAAGATTTAAAATGATGCGGGAACGGGAAACGGGAAATGGGTATAGCCGTATAGACATGGCACCTGCCGCCGGAGGCTGTGGCGGCACGCCTGTTGCTGCATGCTGTGATGTGTGTGAGTGAGAAGGTATGTGCTAGGAAAGAAAGAGGAATGCGCATGTAGCAAGAGAGAGAGGAAAGTAGGCATGATAGGACAGACTGCACATGCATGCATGCTACTCTCTCCGTTTCTAAATGTAAGTCTTTGTAGAGATTCCACTAGGTAGACTACATACAGAGCAAAATGAATGAATCTAAACTTAAAATGCATCTATATACATCCGTATGTGGTTTATAGTGAAATCTTTACAAAGACTTACATTTAGGAACGGAGAGAATATAAGACTGGACATGTATGCGCTTCATGACATACAACATGCAGCAACCTGCCGCCACATGCCTAGGCGGCAGGTGCAATGCCAACGCTCATTCCCGTTTGCCGTTCCCGCATCACTTCAAAACATGTGACATAAGTGGTGCCGCCACACGCTGCGGCGGTCCTGCCGCCTTTGGCTGTGGCGGCAAGTGACATGTGTCGCTTGTCGGGCCTGCCTCCACGACTCAACTGATCTTTCGTGTTATTTTGATTCGGGCCTGCCGCCATGACTTAACTGGTCTTTTGTGCCATTTTAATTCAGAGGTGGTCATTCCTGTCAATTGTACTTGCCAGGGCCAAATAGATCGGGACCAAATTGATTAACAGTGGATTCCACCGGAGGCCAACAACTAGGCAGTGGCTAGATCAACAAGCTAACTTGGATGGGAAGTTCCTGTAGTTGGAGATGGACGCAGGCAAAAAAAAAATCACGACCGGAAGGAATGAGAACAACGGCGGCCGTGTAGGAGTTTGGATCGGGAGCAACAAGAGTTGCTTCTGCGGAAAAATAATATTTAAAGCTCTAATACCATATTGAGAATAGCAACTTATTTTTTTATTTTTTTTGTGGGATAAACTTTTAATATATTCATCATCTTCAAAGCAGTACAAAGAACACTAGAATTACATCCAAGTCCATAGAACACCTAGCAACGACTACAAGCACTGGAGCGAGCCGAAGGCGCGCCACCATCATCGCCCCTCCCTCACTGGAGCCGGGCAAACCTTGTTGTGGTAGACAGTCGGAAAGTCGTCGTGCAAAGGCCCAAGAGGACCAACGCACTAGAACAACAATCGCCGCCGATGAAGAGAAGAGTAGAATAGAAGGATCCAATCTAAAGACACAAGAACACATACTAACGAAGGCCAGATCCATGTGGATCCACCGAAGACAAACATCGACCAAATCCCGTGATATCCGTCAGAGACACATCTCCACATGCCCTCCGATGGTGCTAGACGCGCCACCAGAACGGGGACTAGACACATCTCCAGGGTTCTATTCCGGGCAGTTGTGGGGTAATCATGTTGGATCCAGGGATTGGGGTTGGCATCGATGCTAGTTCGGTCGCCGGGCGCTTGTTTCGTTTCTATTCTTATGACCCCCTTTAACCAGCGATAAGGATATTCTTACGAGAAAAATAAATTCTATTAGCGCTCAGTTAGGCGCCTGTGCGTTGCCCCAACAGACGCCTGCATCAACTGAACTTCAGTAATTATTTTTTTCTATTACTAAGCGCCCAAATAGGCGCCTCTCCATTGGAGATGCCCTAACAAGGGCACCACAAGAATACGAGGACTCTGATCACACTAGAAGAAAAACGAAGAACATAAAAAACATGTTTCTTTTGTTCAGATGTATTGCAGAATGGAGCAACGGATTAACATATTTTGAAAATCCAAGACAATGTATGTAGATAGTGCATAACCGAATGTGTAATGAACTAGAAAATCATCATGTTGTGGGAATAGGCAATTTGTTCCCCCTAAATCAACTGAGGTTCAAATGTCAAAACTGAAAATACTCCCTGATGAAACTTCAAAGGTGAAGATATTCCCTGACGGGATTGTGGTGCCAGGTTCTCTCTTCCTTTAGCAGAACCGAAAATATTCCCAGACGAGTTCTCAAAAGAACTCTTCACTTTCTTCTTTCTCTAATCAATTTATGCTAGAGTGAGGTGACACAGAGGGAGAGGTAGACTCGAGGAAGAGCTAGGGAAAGGTTTTGCTCCAACCGATTTCCTTCTGTGATCCTGCACATGGTGGTGTATGCCGACCACAAACTGAAGAGCACTTTCTTGATCCAACTCCTTCCGCTGGTCTTGAGCTGGTCGAAGGCATCAGTCTTGAGATTCTGAAATGACTGTGTTTTGAGGTTCAAACGACTGCACCGTTTCATTCATTTGTTTGCCTATTGCGTCAGGTATAAACGTTGATGTTTGGGCACCTTTGCTACTCCGTCAGAGTCTCTCCAAGTTTTTTTCGCCTCATAAGGATGTTTGTCGACACGATAGCGCGTGTTTCAGTGGGATTTTCCTGTTATTTGTGGAGGCTTTTTTTCTAGACATCGCACGAGTGTGTGTATCATGTATTATAGGAGGAGGGAAACGACCCCATCCACAATATTCTTACAAGATGGTTACATGCAAGAACTCCACATCCACACGGCCCAAAATGCTAACTACGTACTCGCTTGTACCCACCTTGCTAGCCCTCCCATAAAGGTGTCAAAACCACCTTTTAGTAGGCCGCATGTGGAGGCTTCTAATTTACCATTTTGTTGCATTTTGTGCGTTTATGATGTTGTTTCCATTAACAACATCAAATGGAACCTGCATGAGCCCTGCGGGAAACGTCGTACCCCAGCTCTGGGTGACGCTTGCATGTTATATAACCAGGGGCGCCACTCCTTGGACAGCATACAAGTTGTTGGGATTACAGACTTGGGAAGGAAGGAAGAGATATCTAGTTACAAGAGATAACAGAGAATATAAACTACCTATCTCTATCCCTATCTGTAGTCTTCGGTTACAAGGAGTGGAGCCGGCTATCACACGATGCAATATGTGTCGTTTGACACCCTCCCTTAATCACAACTTGGTTAAGTTGAGATTAGGCTTGAATTCTTCAGGGTTCCTTGTAGGTAATGCCTTTGTGAATCCATCTGCAACCTGATCTCGTGAATGCACAAAACGGATCTCCAATTTCTTATTAGCTACCCTTTCTCGAACAAAGTGGAAGTCTATCTCAATGTGTTTCGTCCTGGAATGAAAGACTATATTAGCAAATAGATAAGTAGCACCGAGATTATCACACCATAGACATGGAATTCGAGTGTGCCTCACACCAAGCTCTTTCAACATGGACTAAACCCATATAATCTCTATTGTGGCATTAGCTAGTGCTTTATACTCAACTTCTGTACTTGACCTTGACACCATGGCTTCTTTCTTTGCACACTAGGATACCAAGTTTGGCCCAAAGAATATTGCAAAACCACCAGTGGAGCGTCTGTCATCTGGACATGCTGCCCAGTCAGAATCAGAAAAAGCACTAACAAGAGTGGAAGAGGACTTGTTGAAGGTAAGACTAAGATTCATAGTATCTTTCACATATCTCACTATGCGTTTTGCAGCAGTCCAATGAGTTTTGGTGGGAGCATGAAGAAACTGACATACTTTGTTGAGAGTAAAAGAAATATCAGGCCTTGTTAAAGTAATGTACCAAAGTGCTCCCACTAAACATCTATATCCGGTACTATATCTTCCTCACTCAAGGGTTCCCCCTCAGTAAGTGACCGTTTTTCTGTACTAGATAGTGGTGTTGGTGTATGCTTCTATCCTTGCAACCCAACTCTCCGTACCAGATCGGTGGCATACTTTTCCTGAGAGAGATGAAGACTGTCTCCATGTTTTTTAACTTCAATTCCTAGAAAGAAATGTAGGTCTCCAGGATCCTTAAGGGCAAACTCAGCACTCAGATCCTTTAACAAACCTGTCACAGCCTCATCAGATGAACTTGTGACAATGATATCATCAACGTAAATAAGAATAAATATAGTGGTATTTGACTTATTGTAAACGAACAAGGATGTGTCAAATTTTGAAGGAACCAAACCAAGTGTTTGCAGTTTCTGACTTAATTAGTCGTGAGTACCATGTCCTGGGAGCCTGTTTCAGTCCATATAGAGCTTTGTCAAGCTTGTATGGTGTTGTTTCCATTAACAGTATCAAATGGAAGCTGGATGAGCCCCAGTTCGAAAGAAAAGAAAAAGTTGAGATGTATTGCAGAATGGAGCAAAGTATTAACACATTCTGAAAATCCAAGACAACGGATGTAGATATATATATATATATATATATATATATATATATATATATATATATATATAGTGCATAATTAACCGAATGTGTAATGAAGTAGAAAATCATCATGTTGTGGGCATAGGCAATTTGTTCCACCTAAATCACCTCAGGTTCAAATGCCAAAAGTGAAAATATATACTCCCTGATGAAACTGCAAAGGTGAAGATATTCCCTGACTGGATGCATGTGTGGTCCTCTCTTTCTTTAGTAGCACGGAACCGAAAATATTCCCGGACGGAATGTGAAGTGCCAAGTTTTCCTATTTGGTAACGGGTTCTCAAAAGAGAAAAATATGTAACAAGAAATTTTCGTACTGCGCTACCACTTCTTTGCATAACCCTCTTGTGTAATTTTAGCGGTACAGTTGTTTTTTCCCCAACCGGACCAGAAATATTCTGTTTATCCAGACATAGGACTTGAAAATAATAATAATACTAAGCGCGATTGCCTCAGTGGCTGTGGGGATTATAGATGCCCTATTCTGTCTCAGCCACCATGTTTTCGCTTGCGAGTATTTCCTAGGAAAAACGGTTTAATTGATGTGGTTTCCTGGTGTTTTCCATTTCTTTGTTTACAACGCACGGACAAATTACATGATGTTTCCTTTAAGAAAACATGCGAATGACAGGGTGATAGATTTTTTTAGATATATACGAACAACATTTTCTAAAAAAAATGTGCAACAACTTGCACGGATACTTTTCTAGAATATGTGTGCGTGCCTAAATTGTTGTTGAATGTAGACGGATTGTTTTCACACACCTTCAAGTTTCCAATCCTTGTTGCATGCAGATAAAATAAAATAAAATAGGAGAATATGGCATTGAAAAGGAAGCAAGAAACCTTATTATTATATAGCCAATTAAATCATTGGAAAATCATTATACATGAGTAAACTCGACAATCAAAACAGAGAAAGGGAGTCACTGGAACAAGCATGTCGTCGTAATACAAAAGACGGTCTGTTAACAAAGAGACAAAAAATGAAAGAAACTAAAAAATGTGGGATGCAACCTCCACAATTAAATAAATAAATAAAACATCCATAGACACTATGACGGACAAAATCACACTCACGGGGTCACGGCTTTATCACTGAGGACTTTGGCACGTTCTAAGTAGGTGCTAGCTTCATTCTTGAGTTTAGTGGCCTGTTCCGGAGAGGCAGTTTTGGTCTCCTTGAGTTTATCGCCAGCCATCTTAACATATTCTCCGGCTCCAGCTTGATACTTGCAAAAGTCAATGCACTTTTGGTTGCAAACTTCCATTGCCATTTTTGCCTTGCAGTCCTTGAAACATTTGTCCCAGCAGTCCTCTTGGGCAGTTACCGCTGGTGTTGAGACCATCACGACGAGGAGGAGAAGGGCAACGATTGCATTCCTAGTATTCAGCGCCATTCTTTCTTGAGACTACTTCCACAAGGTACGTATGACCAGGGGGTTGAGAAGGAGGTTGTTGATGAGGAAATGATGGTTTCTGGATGGAGTTCTGGCCATTGCCCGGTTAAATAGCATGCTTAGGAGAAGAAAGTGTGGCCATGAGAGATACATGGACAACCTGACGTTGTAAGTGACATGCATGCCGATCTGGGTGCACGGTGGCCATTCCTCCTTATTTTTACCCAACCACATATTGGTGCCAGAAAGCTTTATTTTCGATGGTTCAAGTAAATGTCCCGAGAAATGCATGCATGCATGCATACACGGGGTCATTCCTGATAAATTTGGCCATGCATCATCGAGCACCGTCACTACTTTTCTTTTGAAAATCATCCCAACTACTCCCTCCGTTCCTAAATATTTGTCTTTCTAGGCATTTTAACAAGTGACTACATACGAAGTAAAATGAGTGAATCTACACTCTTTTGAAAATCATCCCAACTAGAAGGGTTGGACGCGCTTTGTTGCGTCGTTCGTGTTGTTGGCTTTATTAACAAATAATCACTCTGTTTAAACATATATAAGGTATATTGCCTTTTTGAAAAGGCAAACCTTTTCAATTTGACTAAATTTATACAAAAATATGTCAAAAACCATAATACCAAATCAGTATTTTTAGATTCATCGTGAAATGAATTTCTATACCTTTTTTGTTTAATATTATGGATGTCGATATTTTTTCTCTCAACTTGGTCAAAAATAAATATTTTTTTATTTTTTTTGAAAAAATAATAATATATATTTGAAACTGATGGAATATTTAGTTTGGCGGGTACGGGAGATGATAGTGTGTTTTATTTTTATTCATAACGCGTTGATTTGGTGGGCCTTTCCTGGTGTGATTAGGTGTTATACGCTAACCAAACTATATTTATGTGGGGAATTTTTTGTGTCGATGGCTGCATATATACTATATTAGTGCAACAATATCACATGATGACGCATCTTTTTTCCAGGTGATGGGAAGGTGCACCGGATTATTATGTTGTTATAAGCCGGTTGCTGGTGATTGATTTGTAAAATCATTGGCATAGTTAAAATCGTAAACCAAATTCAAAATTGAATACCTCAATGAAAGAGCTTCAAAATTAGGGAACATAGTGAACTAAAAGAATTGAATGGGGTAGCTAGAGAAATTGCTGACCAGGTTAAAACTGGATGACCCAAATCTAAATTGAATACCTCAATTAATTATGCGCCTTCAAAATTTAAGAAGCATAGTGTATAGAATAAAATAATTGGATGAGAGAGCTTTGAGAAATTATTGACTCGTTCAAAATTGGATGAGGGAACAATGCACTCTAGCAGCTAGTTTTGCTTCCGAGAGCTGTGAAAGACTTAGAGCATCTCTATCAGACCTCGTATAACGTCGACACACAAAACGCGTTTACAGTTCGTCGAAAAACGGCTTTGCCGGCCGGCGCGGGCGGGCGAAGAGTCAGACCCCGCAAAACAGAACTGTAAAAAGGAATATTCACGAATATTCCATTTTACAGTTCTGCTATGCGGTGTCTTACTCCGTGCCCACCCGCGCCGGCCTGCAAAGTCGTTTGCAGTTTTATCTAAATTTGATACATATGCACATATTCAGAATTGCTAATTTGCAATATAAGGAAAAATGTCAATTTGACAATACAACAATTATCCAAATTACAATAATTATTCAAATCACCAAAGCAAACTGAATAATTCAATACAAAAATTGTCCCGAATACAAATCACAAATGAATTAATGAAAATGAATGGAAAATGGAATGTGTTACTGGCCAGCCCTTTGCCAATGGTGCTCAATGAGATCCTCCTAAAGCTGAAAGTGGATGTTTGCGTCTTCAATCTCCTTGTAGGTCTGAAGAAAAGCTCTAGTGCGGTTAGGGCCTCTAACTGGTTTGACACGGCTACCCACATTGTAGTAGAGGAACTCCAAGTTCATGCCTATCTCAACTTCGATAATCATATTGTGAAGAATAACACAACATGTCATGATGTTTTTCAAGGTTCGCTTGTCCCAAAAACGAGGAGGACCACAAACAATGGCAAACCTATATTGCAAAACCCTGAGTGCTCTTTCAATGTCTTTTCGGGTTGCCTCTTATACCCTTGTAAATTCACATTATTTCCTAGTTTGGGCCTCTCTGATGCCCTTGACAAATGTGCACCAAGGAGGGTATATACCATCTCCAAGATAGTACCCCTTTGTGTATTCATGTCCATGGATAGTGTAGTTGCAAACAGGAGCATCACCACGAGCAAGCCTAGCAAATAAATGAGACCGTCACAACATATTGATATCATTGAGAGTACCCGGCATAACAAAAAAGCAATGCCAAATTCATTAATCCTCGGATGCTATGACCTCTAGCACAATTGTTGCCTCATGCGACTTGTCACAATACATTCCCTGGCATGCCTTTGGGCAATTTTTACATGTCCAATGCATATAATATATGCTACCTAGCATGCCAGGCCAACCTCTTCTATCATTAGCTGCCATCAATTTTTTTGTGTCATCCTTGTTGAGTACCCGAAGATATTCAGGACCAAAGACACGGATGATCACTTTGGCAAACCTACGCACTGACTCAATTATAGTATCTTCACCAATGCGAAGGTACTCATCGGCATAGTCAGCCGGAATGTCGTATGCAATTACCCGCATAGCAGCTGAGATTTTTGATATGCACTAAATCCCTTCAAGCCCGCAGCTGTTGACACATGATAACGTCACGTGTACCCTCGACGCCGGGGGCGATGCAGCGCAACTCACGTCAAAGGAGACCGGACCGACAGTACGATAAGCAGGACAGTCGGTGGGCGCTTTTGAAGACCCGAAACCCCACACGCCCGGGAGGGACCCCGTCAGGGAGTGCGGCAGCTATGGGCTGCCCTAGGTCAATTCGCTCGCCCCTAGAGCCTTGTGGATCGCTGCCCTCCAATGCGAAGAACGAACGAAGAACGAGAAAGAAAGATACAAGGGTAGGGGATAAAGATAGATGAACACAAAAGTGTAATAGATTGATTGGTTCAATTGGTGTTGTTCAGTCGGCCATCACCCCCAACATATATAAGAGGCTAGTGGACTTCCCATAGAAGTAAACGATTCATCTAGGCTTTCCTTACAAAAATTTACATCAATTAACGTCCTAGAGTCCTAGTTCTATTCCAACTCGGATTCAGTCTGAATCGGGCCCAACTTCTGTATTCCTCTTTGCGCGGGCCGTCGAGCTTGCATATGATCTCCGATCAATATGGCCCAAGTATCAAACTTGTGTGCCTTGATGATACGAACAACTCTCATGTTGATCACTTTTTCAAATAAGGCCATCTTGAATACTTTTCGAGGTCATCTTTACCTTCTAGTCGGACTCTGTCTTGCAGCAGACTGGATTGTCCGAGTCTCGTAGTGAATTTGCCGGCCATATACTATCTCTGATGATGATGACTCCAAAACCAAAGTTTACCGTTTTGACGATATGCACAACTTCCGTATTGAACACTTCTCCATCCGAGGTAATCTTGATAAACTTTCGGGCACATGTTCAGTTTCACTCGGATTCGAGCTCATCCACTCGGATATTAGAGTCGTTCACTCGGATCATCCGACTGGACTTTTGCACTTGGATGTTAGGATCTTTCACTCGGATGGCAAAATTTTCACTCGGAAGACAATCTTTCACTCGGATGACTATATTTTCACTCGAAAGGCAATCTCTTACTCAATCGGCAAGCTTTCATCCCGACGGTAATCTTTTCACTCGGATAACTATATTTTCACTCGGATGAAAATAAGTTCACTCGGACGGCAAACTTTTACTCGATCGGTAAGTTTTCACTCGCATGCTAAGCTTTTCACTCGGAATTCCCGACTGAAAACATAACCTGATCTTGATTTGTCTCTCCAGGTCTCATACAACCTCGGATTGAGACGAATTATATATGAAAATCGATCGGCTCGACGAGACGAAAGTTTCCGTGTTGAAGGTTTTTAGATTCAAGGCCATCTTGAGGGCCTAATTGCTCGCGCGACCCATCAGACAGGTGTTGGAAATATGCCCTAGAGGCAATAATAAAATGGATTATTATATTTCCTTGTTCATGATAATTGTCTATTGTTCATGCTATAATTGTGTTATCCAGAAATCGTAATACATGTGTGAATATATATAGACCACAACACGTCCCTAGTGAGCCTCTAGTTGACTAGCTCGTTGATCAACAGATAGTCATGGTTTCCTGACTATGGACAGTGGATGTCATTGATAACGGGATCACATCATTAGGAGAATGATGTGATGGACAAGACCCAATCGTAAGCGTAGCACAAAGATCGTGCAGTTCGTTTTGCTAGAGCTTTTCCAAATGTCAAGTATCATTTCCTTAGACCATGAGATTGTGCAACTACCGGATACCATAGGAGTGCTTTGGGTGTGCCAACCGTCACAATGTAACTGGGTGACTATAAAGGTGCACTATGGGTATCTCCGAAAGTGTCTGTTGGGCTGGCACAAATTGAGACTGGGATTTGTCACTCCGTATGACGGAGAGGTATCTCTGGGCCCACTCGATAATGCATCATCATAATGAGCTGAATGTGACCAAGTGTCTCATCACGGGATCATGAATTACGGTACGAGTAAAGTGACTTGCCGGTAACGATATTAAACGAGGTATTGGGATACCGATGATCGAGTCTCGGGCAAGTAATGTGCCGATTGACAAAGGGAATTGTATACGATATTGATTGAATCCTTGACATCGTGGTTCATCCGATGAGATCATCGAGGAGCATGTGGGAGCCAACATGGGTATCCAGATCCCGCTGTTGGTTATTGACCGGAGAGGCGTCTCAGTCATGTCTGCATGTCTCCCGAACCCGTAGGGTCTACACACTTAAGGTGCCGTGACGCTAGGGTTGTAGAGATATTAGTATGCAGTAACCCGAAAGTTGTTCGGAGTCCCGGATGAGATCCCGGACATCACGAGGAATTCCGAAATGGTCCGTAGGTGAAGAATTATATATAGGAAGTCAGGCTTCGGCCATCGGGAAAGTTTCGGGGGTCACCGATATTGTATCGGGACCACCGGAAGGGTCCTGGGGGTCCACCGGGTGGGGCCACCTATCCTGGAGGGGCCCATGGGCTGAAGTGGGAGGGGAACCAGCCCCTGGTGGGCTGGTGCGCCCCCCCCCCTTGGGCCCCCCTGCGGCTAGGGTTGGAAACCATAGGGGTGGGGCCGCCTCCACCTGGCTTGGGGGGCAAGTTTCCCCCTGGCCGCCGCCCCCTTGGAGATTGGATCTCCTAGGGCCGACGCTCCCCCTAGGGGGCCCTATATAAAGAGGGTGGAGGGAGGGAAGCCGCACCCCCAAGTCCCTGGCGCCTCCCTCTCCCCATGCACCACCTCTCCCTCTAGCTGAAGCTTGGCGAAGCCCTGCCGACATCGCTGCTGCATCCACCACCACGCGTCGTGCTGCTGGATCTCCATCAACCTCTCCTTCCCCTTGCTGGATCAAGAAGGAGGAGACGTCTTCCCAACCGTATGTGTGTTGAAAGCGGAGGTGCTGTCCGTTTGGCACAAGGATCATCAGTGGTTTGGATCACGACGAGTACGACTCCCTCAACCCCGTTCTCTTGAACGCTTCCGCTCGCGATCTACAAGGGTATGTAGATGCTATCCTCTCTCTCGTTGCTAGATGACTCCATAGATTGATCTTGGTGAAGCGTAGGAATTTTTTTATTTTGTGCAATGTTCCCCAACAACAGGGTGTGTGGTACTTCGCGCCATATTTTCGTTTAGGTTCGGTCTGTAGTGTATTGTCTGTAACTTTTGCATATGAACTCGGATTGAGATAATTTATATATCAAAATCAATTGCCTTGACAAGACGAAGACTATTCCTTTAGAGTGCTCCTTCATACGAGGCCGTATTGAAAGTGTGATCGGCCGAAAACCACTCAGAACACTAAATCCTGCCACTCAGAGTACAATTTCGGTCCATAAGATAAGGTTGGAATACGATAACCGAAACATCAAAGTTGTTCCACTCGGCGACATGAAACTTTTCATGCTGAAAACCCTTTCACTCGAGGTCATATTATTTTACTTTTATGTCATGCCAAAATAAGGTGTCAACAGAAGCTTTTCTTCTTTGAGTAAAATACTGACAATTGGCCTCGCAAGCTTGCACAATTTTCACAAAGAGAGATCGGCGCATTCGATACCTTCTTCGGGAGAGGTGCGGTGGATATGTTGGACTATCCGTGAAGTTGTCTTGCATCAATATCTCGTTTTTGAGATGGCAATTTTGAGGAATTGAGCCTCTTTCGGTTCTCATCTTCGTGCTCCTTGACGGCAAGGGCCATCACCAAAGTCTACTGGCAGTAGTTGACAAGCACCATCTCAACATTCGAGTCGGCCAAATCGGACGAATCGTCTAGTAAAAACTTCTCGCACGGGCTCAATTCCATCTATATTCACAAACACGCCTGCCGCGTTAATTAACTATGCATACCGATCGGCACTAGCACAAGTACATACACACCGGCCGCTCGGGACGGTGGCTCTCCGGCAAGGGATGTGGAGGTGGCGGTGACGACTAGGGGTGGCTCATGGGCAGCGGATCCCGGGCAGCGATGGCGGTTAGGGGCGGCTTGGATCGGTGGATCCGGGGAGCCGGGGCAGTGGCTCGGTGGAAGAGGGTAGGGGCGCCCCCGTGGCACGATCCGGTCCGTAGATTTGGCCGGAATCACCGTCGGTGGACGGGCGGAACCAATGGCGAGCGGCGGCGGAAGGGGGTGGGGAAAGAGCGCGGGCTGAAATATCCCTGCCGCCAACCGCTTTTTTGGGATACGGGGCACAGTAGGGGCAGGGTGGAAACTTGCGTTCTCGGGGGTTCGGGACGGGATTTTGCCGCGCCCATTAATGATACAGCTCGTAGAAGGCCTATTGTGTCTACGGCCCGTAGAAAGCCCATTGTTTCTACGCCCCGTAGAAGGCCCATTTTTCTACGGCCCTTAGAAGGCCCATTGTTTCTACGGCTCGTAGGAGGCCCACGGTAACTACAGTAAATATATAGCCCATGGTTATTGTGGCCTAGTTTTAAAAAATAGGTTATTGCAGCCACTAGCAAACCGCGGAAAAAGAACTGTATTGACTACAAGCAAACAAATAAACAAGACAATAAGGAAATGAATAAGCAAGTAACTTACGCTAGCCTATTACACCTATTACATCCACTTGGCAACAAAGTTCGCCATCTGTGCAAATATTGCGAACAAAGCAGCATATTACATACACTGGCCGTCAAAATTGGCCACCAGTGCAAATAAACACGACAGTAAAACAAGTTGATGACTGAAACAACTTTAGAAGAGGTCAAGAAACGTTATCCTGGGTATCCAAAATGCTGGCAATAAGCTTAGCAAGCTTATTAGCTTTGTCCTGTTTGATGCTAAAATCCTCCAACACTTGCTGTTGCACCAGAAAGTATGCGTCTGAATGCTCCAGGGACTTCCGCAGTCCTTCCGCTTCCTGTCGCAGCATAGCTGATTGATGTCTTTCAGCTTGTAGTTGAGACTCAAGAAACCGAACTGATTCAGACAGTGAGTTTGAATAGCTAATGCAAGTGGTAGTGGCCAGTAACTCGAACACTAAACCAAGACATGACTTTGGGGTTGCCTCACTGTCTTCAAGATAGTTTTCCTTGGCTGTTTTCTCAGCTTTGTTGGAAACCAACAAAGATGTCTCACGATCCTTATCTGCATTACTTCCTTTATCATTGCTTAACAGGGCACTCTTCCCCAATATTTTGTCAGAATTCTAAAAGAAGAAACAAGCAGACACATAACAGGTTTAGCATGTACTAGTATATGAAACTCATTTCGGTAAACCAGTTCATTAGTAAGGTGGACAAGATTTGGTGGCGCCGAGTAGGCCTCGGCTTTGTCCGAGGAGTCGGTGAGGATGCTGTAGTTCCAGTGGAGTAGGTTAAGCCGACGCTGTGGGGATGGAGCAGCCGCGATAGATGAGGCAATCGTCGGAGCAACTCCTTGGAGGTGGAGGACGGGGCAGCTGAACCGGCCTGACGACAAGATGGACAACGGATCTTCATCCGGGGAGGTGGATGAGGGACATCGAGCTATTGCAGTGGACGACATTGTCGGGGAAGTGGCTCCTTCTGGGCAACGATGAGGTGGCGGACGGAGGAGTGTGGGGTTTCGCGGCTAGAGCGGAGAGGTTATGGCGGCCATATTTCGAATGGCGAAAAGGAGGCAATGGGAGGGGCACCATGACTTAGGGATGCGCTTGTCCAAAATGTAGGGTGTGTTACAAAAGTACCCCCACCGATTTGAACTAGCGTCCATTTCGACTCAGGGATAGAAGGGGGATTTCGCCTGTCGGGATTTGGCAGTTAGAGGGAGTTTTCGCGTGCATTGTAATTTCGGGATAGCAAGGCGCGGGTTGTGAAGGCGCCAGTTTTGGAAGCACGATATCTGAATTTTCGGGATATAACAAGCCGCAAGTTGAATTTTAGGGACAAGCCTAATGTGTAATATTATACTTGTACGTATCAAATCAATTATCACTTCCGTTAACAAAAAAATATATTTACACCACATAAAGAGACAGTCTTGTCCCGTTTTACTATACAATGCTATTCAAAGCTACTCCCTCCTTCTATCTATATAGGGCCTAATGCGTTTTTCGAGGCTAAATTTGACCAACCAAATATTAGAGCAATAATATATGACAAGAAACTTACACAAAGCACACCATTAAATTCGTGTGTGAAAGGAGCTTTCAATGATATAATGTTCACGTTGTGCATGTCATGTACTATTAATCCTGTCAATAGTCAAAGGCGGTCTTAAAAAATGCATTACGCCCTCTATAGATGGAAGGAGGGAGTATGGATCCACGTTATGTCCAATTAAAAAAATTTCTTGCTGTATAATGCATGTAACCTACTCATGCCAACATTTTAGTGCATTCCAAATATCTATACTACCGCTGCAATTCGAACTGAATTTGAATTCGTTTCTCGATTTCAATAAGAATCTACAATCAGGATTGTTGCCAACTTCAACCATCATTATTGTATTACCTTAACAACACACCACATGATTACTATAGAGATAGATATGAAGTATGTGTACTATATGAACTCGAATTCAATTTTTTGAATACACTTGATGTTGATTCCAAATAATAGTACATTTGATGTACTAACTAGATATTCATAATCTAACGTACACCGTGTTTATCACACAAAGTATAGTTCCCCACCCACTACATTATGACAAGTATTTAGCCCTGAGCTGCAAAATCCACACATTAGCCCAAATTATAATCAATGTTCTACATTATGAAATCTTCTTCAAGTATCCGTATCCACTCTTTATATTGAATTATGATCTATGTTCGTCTTTAACACCTTCATGATCCTCTTCTCTTTGTAGCTAGCTAGCACTAATTTTCTATCGTGCATGCACACGCCCGCCCCCCTCTCACCCTCCCTCAGCGTCCCCTCCAGCACACACATTCATTATTTCTCTTTAGGTCGTTCACCCGCGGTGTGTGTAGGCCCCCAACTCCTTCTTTCCGGCACACACCGGTCGATATACCTCTCTAGCCAAGAGTGCCTACCACAAACATATACTTGTTGGGGAACGTAGTAATTTCAAAATTTTCCTATGCACACGCAAGATCATGGTGATGTATAGCAACGAGAGGGGAGAGTATGTCCACGTACCCTCATAGACCATAAGCGGAAGCGTTAGCACAATGCGGTTAATGTAGTCGTATGTCTTCACAATCCGACCGATCAAGTACCAAACGCACGGCACCTCCGAGTTCAGCACACGTTCAGCTCGATGACGTCCCTCGCACTCCGATCTAGCCGAGCTTCGAGGGAGAGTTCCGTCAGCATGATAGAATGGTGACGATGATGATGTTCTACTAACGCAGGGCTTCGCTTAAGCACCGCTACGATATTATCAAGGTGGAATATGGTGGAGGGGAGCACCGCACACGGCTAATAGATCTCAAGGATCAATTGTTGTGCCTAGAGGTGCCCCCCTGCCCCCGTATATAAAGGATCAAGGGGGAGGGGGCGGCCGTCCAGGAGGAGGCGCGCCAGGGAGGAGTCCTACTCCCACCGGGAGTAGGACTCCCTCCTTTCCTAGTCCAAGTAGGAGAGGGGAAGGAAGGGAGAGAGGAGAGGAAGGAAAGGGGGGCGCTGCCACCTCCTCCTTGTCCAATTCGGACTAGAGGGGGAGGGGGCGCGCGGCCTGCCCTGGCCGCCCCTCCTCTTATCCACTAGGGCCCATGAGTCCCACTAAAACCCCCGGGGGGTTCTGGTAACCCGCCGGTACTCCGGTATACATCTGATAACCCCCGGAACCATTCTGGTGTCCGAATATAGTCGTCCAATATATCAATCTTCATGTATCGACCATTTCGAGACTCCTCGTTATGTCCGTGATCACATCCGAGACTCCGAACTATCTTCGGTACATCAAAACACATAAACTCATAATATAACCGTCATCTAACTTTATGTGTGCGGACCCTACGGGTTCGAGAACTATGTAGACATGACCGGGACACGTCTCTGGTCAATAACCAATAGCGGAACCTGGATGCTCATATTGGTTCCTACATATTCTACGAAGATCTTTATCGGTCAAACCGCATAACAACATACGTTCTTCCCTTTGTCACCGGTATGTAACTTGCCTGAGATTCGATCATCGGTATCTCAATACGTAGTTCAATATCGTTACCGGCAAGTCTCTTTACTCGTTATATAATGCATCATTCCATAACTAACTCATTAGCTACATTGCTTCCAAGGCTTATAGTGATGTGCATTACCGAGAGGGCCCAGAGATACCTCTCCGACAATCGGAGTGAGAAATCCTAATCTCGAAATACGCCAACTTAACATGTACCTTCGAAGACACCTGTAGAGCTCCTTTATAATCACCCAGTTACGTTGTGACGTTTGGTAGCACACAAAGTGTTCCTCTAGTAAACGGGAGTTGCATAATCTCATAGTTTTAGGAACATGTATAAGTCATGAAGAAAGCAATAGCAACATACTAAACGATCAAGTGCGAAGCTAACGGAATGGGTCAAGTCAACCACATCATTCTCCTAATGATGCGATCCAGTTAATCAAATGACAACTCATGTCTATGGTTAGGAAACACAACCATCTTTGATTAACGAGCTAGTCAAGTAGAGGCATACTAGTGACACTATGTTTGTCTATGTATTCACACATGTATTATGTTTCCGGTTAATACATTTTTAGCATGAATAATAAAAATTTATCATGATATAAGGAAATAAATAATAACTTTATTATTGCCTCTAGGGCATATTTCCTTCAGTCTCCCACTTGCACTAGAGTAAATAATCTAGATTCCACAGTAATGATTCTAACACCCATGGAGCCTTGGTGCTGATCATGTTTTGCTCGTGGAAGATGCTTAGTCAATGGGTCTGCAACATTTAGATCCGTATGTATCTTGCAAATCTCTATGTCTCCTACCTGGACTTGCTCCCGGACGGCATTGAAGCGTCTTTTGATGTGTTGGTTCTCTTGTGAAATCTGGATTCCTTTGCCAAGGCAATTGCACCAGTATTGTCACAAAAGATTTTCATTGGTCTCGATGCACTAGGTATGACACCTAGATCGGATATGAACTCTTTCATCCAGACTCCTTCATTTGCTGCTTCCAAAGCAGCTATGTACTCCGCTTCACATGTAGATCCCGCCATGATGCTTTGTTTAGAACTGCACCAACTGACAGCTCCACCATTCAATATAAACACGTATCCGGTTTGCGATTTAGAATTGTCCGGATCAGTGTCAAAGATTGCACCGACGTAACCATTTACGACTAGCTCTTTGTCACCTCCATAAATGAGAAACATATTCTTAGTCCTTTTCAGGTATTTCAGGATATTCTTGACCTCTGTCCAGTGATCCACTCTTGGATTACTTTGGTACCTCCCTACTAAAATTATTGCTAAGCATACATCAGTTCTGGTACACAGCATTGCATACATGATAGAGCCTATGGCTGAAGCATAGGGAACATCTTTCATTTTCTCTCTATCTTCTGTTGTGGTCGGGCATTGAGTCTGACTCAACTTCACACCTTGTAACACAAGCAAGAACCCTTTCTTTGCTTGATCCATTTTGAACTTTTTCAAAACTTTATCAAGGTATGTGCTTTGTGAAAGTCAAATAAAGCGTCTTGATCTATCTCTATAGATCTTGATGCCTAATATATAAGCAACTTCACCGAGGTCTTTCATTGAAAAACTTTTATTCAAGTATCCTTTTAGCTATCCAGAAATTCTATATCATTTCCAATCAAAAATATGTCGTCTACATATAATATCAGACATCCTACAGAGCTCCCACTCACTTTCTTCTAAATACAGGCTTCTCCAAAAGTCTGTATAAAACCATATGCTTTGATCACACTATCAAAGCGTTTATTCCAACTCCGAGAGGCTTGCACCAGTCCATAAATGGATCGCTGGAGCTTGCACACTTTATTATCACCTTTGGGATTGACAAAACTATCTGGTTGCATCAAATACAACTCTTCTTCTAGAAATCCATTCAGGAATCCAGTTTTGACATCCATTTGCCATATTTCATATTCATAAAACGCGGCAATTTCTAACATGATTCGGACAGACTTAAGCATCGCTACGGGTGAGAAAGTCTCATCGTAGTCAACCCCTTGAACTTGTCGAAAACCTTTTGTAAGAAGTAAAGCTTTGTAGATAGTAACATTACCATCAGCGTCAGTCTTCTTCTTGAAGATCCATTTATTCTCGATGGCTTGCCGATCATCGGGCAAGTCAACCAAAGTCCATACTTTGTTCTCATACATGGATCCCATCTCAGATTTCATGGCCTCAAGCCATTTCGCGGAATCTGGGCTCATCATCGCTTCCTCATAGTTCGTAGGTTCGCCATGGTCAAGTAACATGACCTCCAGAATAGGATTACCGTACCACTCTGGTGTGGATCTTACTTTTGTTGACCTACGAGGTTCGGTAGTAACTTGATCTGAAGTTTCATGATCAATATCATTAGCTTCCTCACTAATTGGTATAGTTGTCACAGGAACCAGTTTCTGTGATGAACTACTTTCCAATAAGGGAGCAGGTACAGTTACCTGATCAAGTTCTACTTTCCGCCCACTCACTTCTTTCGAGAGAAACTCTTTCTCTAGAAAGGATCCAAATTTAGCAACAAAAATCTTGCCTTCAGATCTGTGATAGATGGTGTACCCAATAGTCTCCATTGGGTATCCTATGAAGACACATTTCTCCGATTTGGGTTCGAGCTTATCAGGTTGAAGTTTTTTCACATAAGCATCGCAGCACCAAACTTTAAGAAACGACAACTTTGGTTTCTTGCTAAACCACAGTTCATAAGGCGTCGTATCAATGGATTTTGATGGTGCCCTATTTAACGTGAATGCGGCCGTCCCTAGAGCATAACCCCAAAATGATAGCGGTAAATCAGTAAGAGACATCATAGATCGCACCATATCTAGTAAAGAACGATTACGACGTTCGGACACACCATTACGTTCTGGTGTTCTGGGTGGCATGAGTTGCGAAAATATTCTGCATTGTTTCATAATGTAAACCAAACTCGTAACTCAAATATTCTCCTCCACGATCAAATCATAGTAACTTTATTTTCTTGTTACAATGATTTTCCAAGTCACTCTGAAATTTTTTAAACTTTTCAAATGTTTAGACTTATGTTTCATTAAGTAGATATACCCATATCTGCATAAATCATCTGTGAAGTTGAGAAAATAACGATACCCGCCGCGAGCCTATATGTTCATTGGACCACATACATCAGTATGTATGATTTCCAACAAATCTTTTGCTCGCTCCATAGTTCCGTAGAACGGCATTTTAGTCATTTTGCCCATGAGGCATGGTTCAAAAGTACCAAGTGATTCATAATCAAGTGATTCCAGAAGTCCATCAGTATGAAGTTTCTTCATGCGCTTTACACCAATATGACCCAAACGGCAGTGCCACAAATAAGTTGCACTATCATTATCAACTATGCATCTTTTGGCTTCAACATTATGAATATGTGTATCACTACTATCGATATTCAATAAAAATAGACCACTCTTGAAGGGTGCATGACCCTAAAAGATATTACTCACATAAATAGAACAACCATTATTCTCTAATTTAAATGAACAACCGTCTTGCATCAAACAAGATCCAGATATAACGTTCATGATTAACACTGGCACCAAATAACAATTATTCAGGTCTAAAACTAATCCTGAAGGTAGATGTAGAGGTAGCGTGCCGACCGCGATCACATCGACTTTGGAACCATTTCCCACGCGCATCGTCACCTCGTCCTTAGCCAATCTTCGCTTAATCCGTAGTCCCTGTGTCGAGTTGCAAATATTAGCAACAGAACCAGTATCAAATACCTAGGTGCTACTGCGAGCATTAGTGAGGTACACATCAATAACATGTCTATCACATATACCTTTTTTCACCTTGCCACCCTACTTATCCGCCAAATACCTGGGGCAGTTCCGCTTCCAGTGACCAGTCTGCTTGCAGTAGAAGCACTTAGTCTCAGGCTTAGGTCCAGACTTGGGTTTCTTCTCTTGAGCATCAACTTGTTTGCCGTTCTTCTTGATGTTCCCATTCTTCTTCCCTCTACACTTTTTCTTGAAACTAGTGGTCTTGTTGACCATCAACACTTGATGCTCCTTTTTGATTTCCACCTCCGCAGCTTTTAGCATTGCGAAGAGCTTGGGAATAGTCTTGTTCATCCCTTGCATATTATAGTTCATCACAAAGCTCTTGTAGCTTGGTGGCAGTGATTGAAGAATTCTATCAATGACACTATCATCAGGAAGATTAACTCCCAGTTGAATCAAGTGATTATTATACACAGACATTTTGAGTATATGTTCACTGATAGAACTATTCTCTTCCATCTTGCAGCTATAGAACTCATTGGAGACTTCATATCTCTCTATCCGGGCATTTGCTTGAAATATTAACTTCAACTCCTGGAACATCTCATATGCTCCATGATGTTCAAAACATCGTTGAAGTCCCGGTTCTAAGCCGTAAAGCATGGCACACTGAACTATCGAGTAGTCATCAGCTTTGCTCTGCCAGACATTCTTAACATCGTCAGTTGCATCTGCAGCAGGCCTGGCACCCAGCGGTGCTTCCAGGACGTAATTCTTGTGTGCAGCAATGAGGATAATCCTCAAGTTACAGACCTAGTCCGTGTAATTGCTACCATCATCTTTCAACTTAGCTTTCTCAAGGAACGCATTAAAATTCAACGGAACAACAGCATGATCCATCTATCTACAACAAACATAGACAAGCAAAATACTATTAGGTACTAAGTTCATGATAAATTTAAGTTCAATTAATCATATTACTTTAGAACTCCCACTTAGATAGACATCCCTCTAATCATCTAAGTGATCACGTGAACCAAATCAACTAAACCATGTCCGATCATCACATGAGATGGAGTAGTTTTCAATGGTGAACATCACTATGTTGATCATATCTACTATATGATTCACGCTCGACCTTTCGGTCTCGGTGTTGCGAGGCCATATCTATATATGCTAGGCTCGTCAAGTTTAACCTGAGTATTCCGCGTGTGCAACTATTTTGCACCCATTGTATTTGAATGTAGAGCATATCACACCCGATCATCACGTGGTGTCTCAGCACGAAGAACTTTCGCAATGGTGCATACTCAGGGAGAACACTTATACCTTGAAATTTAGTGAGATGTCATCTTATAATGCTACCGTCAATCAAAGCAAAATAAGATGCATAAAGGATAAACATCACATGCAATCAATATAAGTGATATGATATGGCCATCATCATCTTATGTGTGTGGTCTCCATCTCCGAAGCACCATCATGATAACCATCGTCACCGGCGCGACACCTTGATCTCCATCTTAGCATCGTTGTCGTTTCGCCAGCTATTGCTTCTATGACTATCTCGCTACCGCTTAGTGATAAAGTAAAGCAATTACAGGGCGATTGCATTGCATACAATAAAGCGACAACCATATGGCCCAGTTGCCGATAACTCGGTTACAAAACATGATCATCTCATACAATAAAATATAGCATCACATCTTGACCATATCACATCACAACATGCCCTGCAAAAACAAGTCAGACGTCCTCTACTTTCTTGTTGCAAGTTTTCCGTGGCTGCTACGGGCTTTGCAAGAACCGTTCTTACCTATGCATCAAAACCACAATGATAGTTCGTCAAGTCAGTATTGTTTTAACCTTCTCAAGGACCGGGCATAGCCACACTCGGTTCAACTAAAGTTGGAGAAACTGACACCCGCCACCCACCTATATGCAAAGCACGTCGGTAGAATCAGTCTCGCGTAAGGGTACGCATAATGTCGGTCCGGGCCACTTCATCCAACAATACCGCCGAACCAAAGTATGACATGCTGGTAAGTAGTATGCATTGTATTGCCCACAACTCACTTGTGTTCTACTCGTGCATCTAACATCTACGCATAAAACCAGGCTTGGATGCAAGTGATGGGGAACGTAGTAATTTCAAAAATTTCCTACACACACGCAAGATCATGGTGATGCATA
Source organism: Triticum aestivum (assembly GCF_018294505.1). Classification (NCBI taxonomy): domain Eukaryota; kingdom Viridiplantae; phylum Streptophyta; class Magnoliopsida; order Poales; family Poaceae; genus Triticum; species Triticum aestivum. Next base: position 623,326 of record NC_057807.1, read on the forward strand.
GAAACGAGAGGGGAGAGTATCTCCACGTACCCTCGTAGACCGTAAGCGGAAGCGTTAGCACAATGCGGTTGATGTAATCGTACGTCTTCACGATCCGACCGATCAAGTACGAACGCACGGCAAACCGAGTTCAGCACACGTTCAGCTTCATGACATCCCTCACACTCCGATCCGGCCGAGCTTCGAGGGAGAGTTCCATTAGCATGACTACGTGGTGATGATGATGATGTTCTACGGACGCAGGGCTTCGCCTAAGCAACACTACGATATTATCGAGGTGGAATATGGTGGAGGGGGGCACTGCACACGGCTAATAGATCTCAAGTATGAATTGTTGTGTCTAGAGGTGCCCCCTGCCCCCTTATATAAAGGATCAAGGTGGAGGGGGTGGCCGGCCAGGAGGAGGCGCGCCAGGGAGGAGTCCTACTCCCACCGGGAGTAGGACTCCCTCCTTTCCTAGTCCAAGTAGGAGAGGGGAAGGAAGGGAGAGAGGAGAGGAAGGAAAGGGGGGCTCCCCCCCTCCTTGCCCAATTCAGACTAGAGGGGGAGGGGCGTGCGGCTTCCCCTGGCCGCCCCTCCTCTTCTCCACTAGGGCCCATGAGGCCCACTAAAACCTCCCGGGGGGTTCCGGTAACCCTCTGGTACTCCGGTATACATCCGATAACCCCCGGAACCATTCTGATGTCCGAATATAGTCGTCCAATATATCAATCTTCATGTCTCGACCATTTCAAGACTCCTCGTCATGTTCGTGATCACATCAAGGACTCCGAACTATCTTTGGTACATAAAAACACATAAACTCATAATGTAATCGTCATCTAACTTTAAGCGTGCGGATCCTATGGGTTCGAGAACTATGTAGACATGACCGAGATACATCTCCGGTCAATAACCAATAGCGGAACCTGGATGCTCATATTGGTTCCTACATATTCTGCGAAGATCTTTATCGGTCAAACCGCATAACAACATATGTTCTTCCCTTTGTCATCGGTATGTTACTTGCCCGAGATTCGATCGTCGGTATCTCAATACCTAGTTCAATCTCGTTACTAGCAAGGCTCTTTACTCGTTACATAATGCATCATGATGTAACTAACTTAGTAGCTACATTGCTTGCAAGGCTTATAGTGATGTGCATTACCGAGAGGGCCCAGAGATACCTCTCCGATAATCAGAGTGACAAATTCTAATCTCGAAATACGCCAACTCAACATGTACCTTCGGAGACACCTATAGAGCTCCTTTATAATCACCCAGTTATGTTGTGACGTTTGGTAGCACACAAAGTATTCCGCTAGTAAATGGGAGTTGCATAATCTCATAGTTGTAGGAACATGTATAAGTCATGAAGAAAGCAATAGCAACATACTAAACGATCAAGTGCTAAGCTAACGAAATGGGTCAAGTCAATCACATCATTCTCCTAATGATGTGATCCCGTTAATCAAATGACAACTCATATCTATGGTTAGGAAACACAACCATCTTTGATCAACGAGCTAGTCAAGTAGAGGCATACTAGTGACACTATGTTTGTCTATGTATTGACACATGTATTATGTTTCCGGTTAATACAATTCTAGCATGAATAATAACATTTATCATGATATAAGGAAATAAATAATAACTTTATTATTGCCTCTAGGGCATATTTCCTTCAATACTTCCCCTCTTCTCTTCTCACCGTCCATGCCCCCAATGTCCAATATGGTAACACACAGGTGTACACTCCCGCCCCTCTTTTCACCGATCTCATTGTCGCACACTCCTCCCCCCTCGACATAGTAGGCCTCTCGCATCACCTCCTAGCCACACCCTCTCCCCCTATCTATCTCTCCAGACCTTATTTGCTTCTACACATGCATTCATGTATACGTACTGATCTCCCTACATATAGCTAGGTCGACTATAATTCTTTTCCCCACGCACCGATAGACTTACCTCACTAGTTATGTCTCTCCCTTTCTCGGACACATGACAGTTGATCTTCCTATGTAGTTACGTATGCTTACCACAACCATGTCTTCTCCCCTCATAATCCTTTCATATCTCCCGACCCGTCTCTCACACGCACGTGCATAGATACGCAGACATCCCCACCCTCTCTTATTGACATTACACTCGTACCCTCCGTTTGTCTAGAAGGCCTCTCCCACCATTTGTGAGACTTCACTCCACCACCAACCCTCCGACACTCTACCTTTGTCTTTCTCCCAACCTTATTCCTTTGCTACACATATCCATGGATGCTGATCGATCTCCCTCTATACATAGCTAGGTCTCTTTCCTTATACATACATATACTAGTCCATCTACCTCTCT
>NC_057807.1:625976-650019 GCF_018294505.1 Triticum aestivum
GTAGGTATCCATGCCACAGAGAAAAATAGCACCTCTGCCCTCTCAAGTTCCAGTAGGCCAGCCGCCCTGTGTCTTTGACGTGAGAAAATACAAATTCGATGGCACTCTTTATTGATCCGCAGCCACACACTTCATCCATGTTTTTTATTATATCGATATCTCACGCTGATGATCCCTCCACTCTCCACTTCTGGATCGCTCCCTCTATATATGATATACCCATGACTCTGTTTCACACACATTGCATATGTTACGTTTTTTTGTTTGAGATATCATCGACACATTGCCTCGGTTTCGCACAAACCATCTCTCTCGCACCCACCCACGTACGTACCTACACCTAAAGAAGAGGTGCACGCAGGATGCATGTACTCATGTCTCGTTCCCGGCGACACCCGCGCGGGTACACGATGGAGTTCATTTTTGTACGAAAAGGCAGTCCACGTGATAATTTGATGCGTGTAGCGGTTGTTTACTCGAAGGAGGGTCGGGTACCATGCCTAGATGGAACAAAGTTCGACTAGACACGTTTGTATTAAATAAAGTGATATATTCCTCCTCAATGGCGCATAGTACAGAATATAAAATGATTGCCGTGGGGAAAATGGAAAAATCCGCTCCACTATATACAAGGGAGCTGCCTGCCGGGGTTTGTCTCTCGTCGCACCATCTCACACAAGGTGGCGGTGGCCTCTCACTCTCTCACTGTTGGTAAGTGATCCGGACGCATCCCGTCCGCCGGCGGAAAGGGAGGATGTGCATTGTTTCTCCGTTCGACGGTGTTGAGGCAGCACGTCCCGATCTGCGGTACCCGTCGTTCTCTTTGACCAAGCTTCGGCGCAGTAGGGCCTTTGCCACTTGCTCGCTGCCGCGGGATGGGCAGATCCCGGCCGGAAGCGCCCTCCTAGTAACACCCCGACGACCCTCAGGTACAACTTCCTCCGGCCTTGTTCCACTGCCCATCTTCCCACGTTGCTGCATGTGGATCTTCTTTAGTTGTTTGCTTAAAACGTATCTTGGCCGACGTACTTTCCATCTTGCAATCTCGTCCTGAAATGATTTTTGATAAACCACCATTCTGCTATCTTTCCCTTATTACATGGAATATTCTTCTTTTTTGTCCGAGTATGTGTCTTGAACTCGTGTTATTCGCCAATAATTGTTTCCTTTCTACCTATTTTTCGCAAACAGGGCTAGCCATTTCACCTTGTTGCTATTGCGAACTTTTGGTGAACTGCACAAATCACTTTTTTTTCTTAAGAGTGTTTTGTGCACTTCCGCAAAAATGTCACAACGACAACTTTTGTACATCCAACTCCTGCCTAATATTATATAACAAGTAGTTAGTCCTGAAGAGAGATCACAGAGTTGATCGGCTTCTATTTGTGTGTGTTATGTTTCATCATCTAGTTCCACTATTATTGTAATCACACTGACTGGATATCTTTGCCAACAGAGATGGTCAGCTCGATTTTAGTGGAACTATAGAAAATGATCAGCTTGCTGTGTCCTCCGTACACCCCCTTTTTGGCTCCATCCCTGGGTGAAATTAGCTGCCAAGCAATGAACACTGTGCCCAGGAAATGGACCCATGCCTACAAATACTATCGATCAATTATATATTTTTCTTTATTTGTACACCTTCTCACAACTTTGTCTTCAGTTGTGATGTGAATATTGGCGCTGATCTGCGAACCATTGAGATGCATTAGCAGCCATGGTAGTTTCATTTGTATTTGATGAATGTTGTAACGAGATAATCTTGAGGCAAGAGGACACATGAATCCTAAGTTGAAACCTTTTTTTCCTGTGGGAACCAATGTTGAAACCTTCATATCATCACAGTACAATTTCATTAAAATTATGCGTACATATAAACAAATCCTGAAGGATTGATAGCAATGAAAGAAACAATTCAACTTCGTTTCGCCGACATGTGGGACATCCTTCATCCGGCTCCACCTGCCGTGCAACAATATTGAGTGCACAACTGCAGGGAAATATTCACCCTGGTCATTGTGCCGCATTAGTAATGACTAGTGAGGAGTCAAATCACAGAGCCCCACCTTCGCCACAGTAAGTTGCTGGGACGAAGCAACCATCATTTCTCTATTTCTTGAATCCGCTGGTACTCCCATATTCGCAGATTAATAAGTTTCTCTAGCAAAGCAACCATCACTTCACCTTTCGCACATTAAGTACCTCCTTGGGCCCACTAGAAAATCACTTTTCTCTCTCCATCAAGTGCATTTATTGTCAATCTAACCCTGCCACCGAAACACCTCTTTGGCTAGAGTTAGTTCTGGGTTAGTCATGAGTTAGTCTAACCTCTAGCTAAGTTAGAGTATCCAAACAGAAGCAGTATAGGACATGCAACTTGCTCAAAGCATGCAGTCAAATTTGTACGTGAACGAATCTTTTTTCTTTTCGAAAACGGAATGTAAAAGGATCTTCGAATGATATAATTTTCAAATTATATAAAAGCCTATCAATGGTAAAAGGCATCCTCGAAGAATACATTAGGCCCTACTCCCTCCGTCTAGGTGTATAAGTCACCTTACGAAAACCAAATACTCCCAAAATACTTAGGCACGGTGCACTAACTCCCACCTTGTTTCTTGTTTCTTGACATATGCACTAATAAGAGATGTGGGGAATGCATGTTTTCAATGACTAAGACTACCAAACACGACATGCAATGGTTAGTTCATTGCATGCAATGCTATTAATTAGCAAATAAATATTAATTTCTCTCGTTTTCCCCTCTTCCTTGGTCACGGTGCACAATCTAAGATGATTTATTCAGTAGACGGAGGGAGTATATAAAATCTAACTAATAGTCAAAACTAAGTGTTACTACTACACCAAACTAGTTCAAAACGAGAAACTGGACCCACTCACAGCACAACACGCTTGTCTCGTTTGGTCCGTCGGTCAAAGCGCTTCCTCTTCTTGGCATAAGAATAGAGTACTATAAGTGTTTTAGAATGCTCTTGGCTGTAGGGGACATTGGAGACGTATCACATTGCAAGGCGGGTTCCTCCTCCGATTACTTCAAAGTACCTAACTCAATGAGCAGTATTCGGCTTTCCATTTAATGTCACGCCCATCGGTTTCCACACCTTCATGACTTTAGCTTCCACGTGTCGAGCGAATACGAGAGGTCGGGGTATTTTTGATATACCACCCTGACCATGTAAGAAAGGCATCTATTTAATTAGGATCTTCAGATCCATTCTACACCAAGCGAGGAATCCTTAGAGCTTGCTAGGAGAAACCATTCCAACATGGCTAGTGCTCCCAGCTCTTCCTCCCGTCCCCACGGCCCCGGAAAAGGCAGTTGGGAGAAATGTTCCGTATCCCACAGTCAGCTAGTGAAGCTGCAGACATAGGGTTTTCTTGCCCCCGTGGATCTACTCCCTGTTTGAGGAGGATTAACTTCCTTCGACGACCTAGCTCAGGTGGAGAATTTCCCCAATCCATCCAGGGGGAACGAGTGTGCTTTGTTCCCTACTTGCTGAGAGGTGTTGGATTTCCAATCCATCCATTCCTCCGAGGGCTTCTGGAGTATTATGGCCTCCAACTACACAATTTCACTCCTGCCTCCATCCTGCATATCGCGAGTAACGTTGCTCTTTGTGAGCTATTCCTGGGTTGTGAGGCCCATTTTGAATTATGGAGGAAACTATTCTGCCTCGTCCCTCATAGCCAAGTGGGATCAATATTTTATGTGGGCGGAGCCGAGGTATGGTGCATCACCGGGTCCGGATACCTGTCCCGCACGCCAAAGAAGGCATCCGCAGAGTGGCCTTCTGAATGGTTCTATATCGAGGACGTCACCCTTCCCGACCAAGTCCGAATGAGTCTACCCAAATTTTCAAGCGTTCCTTTGAAGAAACGCCACATCTGGCACCCTCGGAGCCTCGTGGAGGAAGATAGCGCGGAAGTCCTTGAATTGATGAGCAAGATAAAGATGCTGGCCCTTTCTGGATTATCAATAGTCGAGGTAATGACGACTTCCATAGTACGAGGAGTTCAACCACTTCAATATAGAAGGCTTCCCATGTGAGACTATAATGGGGAAGATGATGCCTACTGCTGCGGTTGGAACGGTCCGGACACCCCTGCCGCTTTGGCCAAAATACTGGCCAAACTATACAAAGGGGAGAAAGAGGAATTCAGTCGTATTAAGCGGCGAGATGGATTTTCCATGTACAATCCGCCTAGCTGGGTGAGTTCCAATCCCACTACCATACTCAATCTACTCCCTGAGTCACTTTCCATGGATATTAATACGTCCATTTGTAACAGGAATGGCGGAAGATCACCAAGGGGCTCCACAGCCCCGCCCCACAGTCATAGGACCACAACCGGGACCTTGACCCTGGATTCTAAGAGGATCCGGATATATTCGTGGAGCTCGAGGATGGGGTGTTCTACCAGGCGAGCTATGACGGTACGGAAGTGGCCATCGCCGCTGAGTATCCAGGTCTTCTCCCTGCCTCACACGTAAGTAGCCAGGAGACATTTCCTTCGAAAGAGCTTCCTCATTCTACCTCACCCACCGCACTATCTCGTGCTCGAAAGGGGAGGCGCTTGGCGCGCCATCCTGCACCAGAGGCGACTTCAAAGAGAGTGGCGCCCGTACCGGGCAATCTTTCGAAGAGGAAGGCAGGCGAAGACACATCAGAGCCGTCATCAAAGAGGTATGGCTTTGTAAATATGCCCTGGCAGTCACATCCAACTGTGACATTATCCGTTCGTTTCTTATCAGGAAGAGCGTTCGCCGGACTCTGTATGAGAGTCCTGCTAGTCACACTCGCCACAGCCGTGTTCCAGATCCTTTCGTAACGACGAGGGCTGATACGGGAGTGTCGCCAGATTGTCCTTTGGCAGAGGATTCATATGATGTGTCCGTCACAAACTCCAAAGTGGAGAGCGTCATGAACCATCGGCGCCGGAGGGCTGCTCTTTGCAACCCCGGACACAAGAGGCATTTAACCCCATTAGCTCGGCTGATGCATACATCCGAGCTGCTCAAGACGGGATTGCTTGAGCCACAGACCAACATTCAAAAGATATGCGGATGAGCTCCCATTGTATAAACCTGATAATTATATACCAGTAGCCCCCGAGACATGAAGCAGTTGATTCAGCTGATTTAGGATCATTGTAAAACTAGGTGCTTACGGAGAAGAACAACCTGTTGTCTTAAGAGCTGGAAAAGTGTCGGAACCAGCTAGCTTCTGCGACAGCCGAACTGGAGAAATCCAAGAAGGCATCGCCTGTTAATGTGTCCCTCCATCGAGAAAAACAGAATTATATACCAGCAATCCTAACATAGTTGCATATCTTATGGCAAGATCGTTAGATCATCCAGCAGAGGCATTGGAAGTCGCACAAGCGAGTGAACAAGAAGCCAAAAGGCAACTGGCTGCGGGCGAACGTATATTGACACGGTTCAGGGAGGAGAAAAACAAACTCCATGATTCCCACACCCAGCTAGGCGAAGAACTGAAAGATGTGCGGGTCTAGCTGGCTGACTCCGTGAAGGAAAATAAGAGACTGCGAGGTGGCATATTTAGTATGTCTTCAAACTTACCTCCACATAATTCGGCAAGGAAAGGAAGTGATAGAGTTATGTCTGTAGGTATGCTGACTGGCCGTCCCGAAGAGGAGGTGTCTGGATCTTTGGGCGATTTGCTACAAGAGTTGTCGCATATGCATGAGCGAGCTCGGCAGGCAATGCAAAGTGTTGCCATGGTCTTATGGCCATCCGTCTACTCTCTAGGAAGTATGGAGGAGGTTGTACAACTATTCAAGGGAGCGCGGCGGTGTTTCGATTGTGGAAGATATCGGCCTGCCGAGAAGGTGCACGAGAGGCCTGGGCCATGGTGAAAACACGGTTTACCAAGCTTTATCCGAATCATATGTCCCGGGTTGGACTTTTATTGTCAGATGGAAAAGAAATTCCCGTTAGTTTCGTATATGACCGGGTAAAAGTAGCCGCAAAATATTCTCAACAGGATTGTAAGCTAGACAACCTGTTGGACGGCATAGAAGAGGAAATTTTTGAGTCCAAGTGACTATGTACTTTCCTTGACATATTTGTCCCTAGCCGGATTGTAAAACAATTGTCATGGGAGACCTTTTCGCTCGACCTCTGGACCCGAAGGTGCGGAGTGTTTCTGAATACCTGAGCAGCAAAAGAAACCGGGGTATGCATGGAAACCATGCGTAGTGGTCATAGTTGCTTGAACAGACAAGGTGTATCTGGCTAGCTATGTTATATTGCATTGTGATTGTAAGAAATATCTTCAAGAGAGAATAGTTCCGTTAAGGGTTACTTTCCCTAGGTGAGCATGCATTAACGTGCATGCCCGAACTATGATTGAAAAATCACATCATACATAACATCTGAGAGTTCATAGTGTAATGAGTAAAAAACATCTTTAGTCCGTCGACTGAATATTCCCTTAAGAACACTAGCTTTTGGTTTCACCCAGTCTGAGGTACACATCCGGATGACCCGACAATAACAATCCCAGGGGTGCCCCCTTTATGCCCTAGGCGAAATAATGGGAATGTAGGGCATAAGCACAGGAGCCAGGCAACCCAGCTTGGCCAAAACTTAAGTCATATTGATGCATATAATGGTGAAGAAAAGGTACACATGAGGAAAAGACACATATGTGGTGAGCTTAATGCTCGGAAAATAATAATAATAAGCTTCTATATAAGAAGCCCCCAGGTTTAATGGGCGTACATATTTGAGGATGTGTACATCGTAGGTGCATGGTTTAGCCGCACGAAAGCTTTAACGCTAAAAAAAGAAAAAGAAAAAGAAAAAGAAAAAAAGAAGAAGAAAAAGAAAAAAAAGAAAAAGCTTTAACGCTAAACAAAAATAATGCAAACAAAAGGGAGAAGGAGATGAACAAAGGGTTCGGCGCTAGGCATAGAATCTTTGGAGTCTAGCCGCGTTCCATGGGTTCGGCTCTTGGCGATTGTCTGATGCATCACGCATGTAGTACGCTCCTTCGGTGAGAACTTCGTCGATGATGAAGGGACCCTCCCACTTGGGCTTGAGTTTCTACTTTTTCTTCTCCGGCAAGCGTAGAACGAGTTCGCCAACATTATAAGTCTTGGCCCGTACTTCTCTACTTTGATATCTGCGAGCCTGCTGTTGATAAAATGTGGAACGATCTTTTGCGATGTCGTGCTCCTCCTCCAGGGCATCTAAGTTGCCCTGCCGATCAAGCTCGACCTCTCTCTCTTCATACATTTGCACTAGAGGCGCGTCATGAATAATGTCGCAGGGTAACACAGCCTCTGCGACGTACACCATGAAGGAATGTGTATATCCAGTAGTGCGATTGGGCATGCTCCGCAGCCCCAAGAGTACGGAGTCGAGCTCCTCGACCCAGTGCTTTTCTGATTCTTTCAAAGACCGCACTAGTCTGGGCTTAATGCGCTCATAATAATACCATTGACTCGTTTGACTTGACCGTTTGTTTGCGGGTGATAGATGGAGGCGTAATCGAGCTTAATGCCTAGATTAACACACACCAGGTTTTCACCTCATCGGCTGTGAAATTGGAGCCATTATCGGTGATGATGTTGTGTGGAACACCATAACGGTGCACAAAACCAGATATGAAGTCTATCACTCGTCCGGTTTCGGCCGTTTTAACTGGTTTGGCCTCTATCCACTTAGTCAATTTATCCACCATGACCAACAAATATTTTTTTCTTATGGCTTCCTCCTTTAAGGGGTCCAACCATATCAAGCCCCCAGACTGCGAAAGGTCAAGTGATGGGGATTGTTTGTAGAGCAGTGGGTGGCATATGGATTTGGTTGGTGAAAAGCTGGCAACCGACGCAACGTTGGACAAGGTCATGTGCATCTGCTCGGGCCGCCGGCCAATAGAAACCTGTACGGAAGGCCTTGCTTACAACGGCCCAAGCTGCAGCGTGTTGACCACTGAGAACGGCATGAATTTCAGCTAAAAGCTGCCGCCCCTCTTCCTCGGAGATACATCTTTGAAGCACTCCGATAGTGCTTTTCTTGTAGAATTCTCGTTCGTGAACCTTGTAGGCTTTCGAGCGCTGGACAATGCGGCGCGCCTCATTCTAATCCTCAGATACTTCTGGCCTATTAAGGTAGGCCAAGAAGGGTTCGGTCCATGGGGCAATGACTGCCATGATAAGATGGGCCAACGGTGTTATTTCGGTGGGTGAGCCCCTGATGATATCAGTGTGTTCAGAATCTTTGGTTGTAGTCGGATCCGGACTGGTGTTGTCGCTCTCCCCTAGCCATACCACGATTGGCTTAAAGAGCCATTCCAGAAAGATGTTAGGTGGGATGGGGTCGCGCTTGGAACCAATGCGAGCAAGGACATCCGCCACTTGATTAATTACTTTCTCGAGCCACATGATGAAACTCGAGCCCCTTGAACCGAGCCGACATTTTGAGAATGGCGTTACGGTAAGCCACCATCTTTGGCATTGAAATATCCGTTTATTTGAGATATTGCGAGGTTTGTATACCCGCGCACTTCCAGGCGTTGTATGCCCATAGAGATAGCCATCCGAAGACCATGCAAAAAGGCCTCGTATTCGGCTGCATTGTTGGAGTCTGTGTATAATATTTGGAGTACTTACTGAACTGTATCTCTAGTGGGGGATGTTAGGACAACACCCGCTCCTAAGCCCGCCAACATTTTGGAGCCGTCGAAGTGCATGACCCAGTTGGAATATGTGTCGTACTCTTTAGGGAGTTCGACCACTGTCCATTTGGAGACGAAGTCGGCCAGTACTTGGGATTTAATGGCCCGGTACGGCCTTTATGTTATGTCGAATGGGAGGAGTTCAATGGCCCACTTGGCAATCCGGCCCATGGGATCGCGGTTTTTTATTATGTCATTGAGTGGTACTTCGGGGGCCACCATGATTCAGCACTCTTGAAAGTAGTGTCGTAGCTTCCAGGATGCCATGAACACTGCATATGCTATTTTTTAGTCACGAGGGCACCTGGATTTGCATGGTGTGAGGACAGTGGATACGTACCAGCTTCTGAAGCGGGAATTTGTGTCCGTCCTCCATTTGTTCAATGACGAGCACTGCACTCACGACCTGGTGTGTTGCAGATATGTATAATAACATGGGTTCACCGACGTTCGGTGCGGCCACGATTGGGTAGCTTGCTAAAAGAGCCTTTATTTCTTCCACTCCGGCCGTTGCTGCGTCCGTTCACTCGAAGTGATCGGTGCATCGGAGAAGGTGATAAAGTGGCAATGCTTTTTCTACTAGTCTAGAGATAAAGCGTCTTAAAGCTACCACAAATCCGGCTAGTTTTTGGACTTGTTTAAGGTCTGTTGGCGTAGCCAACTAGGACAAAGCTCGGATTTTAGTTGGGTTCGCCTCAATTCCTCTATTGGAAATGATGAAGCCAAGCCGTTTTCCAGCGAGAACACAGAAAACACACTTTTCCAGACTGAGCTTGATGTCATATGTATGGAGGTTGTCGAATGTGAGATGCAGATCATCTATTAATGACTCGACGTGTCTAGTTTTGATGACGATGTCATCTACATACGCTTCAATTGTCTTGTCGATCTGTTTCTCCAGGCATGTTTGAATCATGCGTTGGTAGGTGGTGCCAGCGTTTTTAAGTCCAAAGGGCATAGTGTTGAAGCAGAACGGCCCATATGGGGTAATGAATGCTGTTGCGGCTTGGTCGGACTCCTTCATTTTGATTTGATGGTATCTGCAGTATGCGTTGAGAAAACACAGTGAGTCATGTCCGGCTGTAGCATCGAAAACCTGATCGATGAGAGGGAGGGGAAATGGATCCTTAGGGCAGGCCTTGTTGAGGTCTTTAAAATCAACGCATAGGCGCCAGGATTTATCCTTCTTTGGCACCATCACCAGGTTTGCCAGCCAGTCCGGATGTTTTATTTCTCTGATGAATCCGGCCTCGATTAACTTGGCTAGATCCTCCCCCATAGCTTGTCGTTTGGGTTGAGAAAAGCGCCGTAGTGTCGCTTGACCGGTTTATATCTCTTCTGTATGTTTAGGTTGTCTTCAGACAACCTGCATGGGATTCCCGGCATATCAGAATGGTGCCAGGCGAATATGTCCCAGTTCTCGCGCAGGAACTCTCGTAGCGCGGCGTCAACCATTGTGTCTAGCTGTGCCCCGATGGATGCTGTCTTCTTGGGGTCCGTCGGGTGGACTTGAAATTTGACTATTTCATCTACTAGTTGAAAGGAGGTGGATTTGGGTTGCTTGTCCAGGATCACATCATCCCTCCACCGTAGAGTGTAGTGCGGTTAACTCTTCGGCCGCGAGGGCTTCAGACAATGCCTCGAGGGCCAGGGCCATGGTTTTGTTTTTGGCGTAGAGTGCTATGTCCGGATCACTGGCAAGAGTGATAATAGCATTGGGCCCGACCATCTTGAGCTTCATGTACCCGTAATGAGGTATAGCTTGGAAGCGTGTAAGTGCATCTTGCCCTAATAAGGCGTGATATCCATTGTTGAAAGGGGCCACTTGGAAGTCCGAACCCTGACCCAATTTGGGATCCGGAGTTTGAGAAACTCCCGAACTTAATAGTTCAGGCTCCGGGATATCAACTGATTTTTTAGGCCCGTTATCCGATTCTAGGTTTGGATGGCAGGGCGTGTTGTTCCGTAAATGGGTATCCGGTTCTTCAAGCCCGCAAATCCGAACATAGTTCGTCCTCAATATAGAGGGAGAACTGTTGTTTCGCTCCTCGATTACCGCTACATGATGGGTGATCGGTGGAGATTTGATTTCTCTCTGATCAGGTTTAAGCCCAATCCAATCATAGTCTGTACCGATCCCCAGGGCGGTGATGCGATCAAGGAGTTCGTTTAAAGACGACAACTCCGTCGGATCCATCCGTTTGGAGTGTTCATAGTCAACACGGAAGCGACTTTCGATGACCCGAGAAGTCATCGTTGGCTTGACGGCCGAACGGGCAGGCATGGTAAAGCCGCCTAGCCGGAGGGTTTCACCGGGGGCCAGGGCTCCTCCGGAGGTGATACTGTCCTTGAAAACAAGGCGAGCCATCAATCCTGTCTTGGACATCACAGCGGAACTCTCAATGAAAGCACCAATGTCGGTGTCAAAACCGGTGGATCTCGGGTAGGGGGTACCGAACTGTGCGTCTAAGGTTGATGGTTATAGGAGGCGGGGAACATGATGCTTACCCAAGTTTGGGCCCTCTCTATGGAGATAATACCCTACTTCCTACTTGATTGATCTTGATGAATATGAGTATTACAAGAGTTGATCTACCACGAGATCGTAATGGCTAAAACCCTAGAAGTCTAGCTTGTATAATTACGATTGCCTCTACGAACTAAGATCTCTGGTTTATATAGACACCGAAGGAAACTAGGGTTGTACAAAGTCGGTTACAGAGAAAGGAATCTTCATATCCAGGCGCCAAGCTTGCCTTCCACGCCAAGGATATTCCCATCTGGACACAGGTAAGAGTCCTCGGTCTTGTATCTTCACAGCCATCAGTCCGGCCCATGTCAACAGGCTGGATGCCCGAGGACCCCTTAATCCAGGACTCCCTCACTCGCCCAGTTGTTTTTTTTGTTTCAGAGACGGAGCTCAACTGCGCTGTGCGAGCGCTGTAGCCCGTCTAGCCCACGCTTACGCTTTTATTTAAGCACATGATGAGCCCAGTTGATATCTTTTTTCTTTCTGAAAATGGCTAGCCTAGTTTTTTTTGGAGAACACCAAAACCGAGGCCTACTTGCTTTTCTCAGCCCTGCTGGGCATCAAATCATGCAAGACGAGGAGGAAGCGACGTAAAGTAGTAAGAAATGGGCTATAAGTTGTAAGAAATGGGCTGTAAATTTTTAAACCAAAGCCAACCGGCAATTACATTAAAATATCATATTTTCTGGATTTCTCTACTATCTACTTATAAAAACCAAAGCCAACTGGCAATTACATTAAAAGATCGTCTTTTCTACCACAAGATAAACTACTCATACAAATGCATCTTCATGTTCCGTGCAACGCACGAGCATCTTGCTAGTTAAGATTTTAAATTTCATTTTTTTGCGGAGAATTGTTTTTTGAATTTTATTTTGATATAATATTTTAAAAATTATTTTAATGCGACTCCATATTTCGTGATTAAAAGAGTTCGGACCCCACCGAAATATGAAAAATTTCGTTGAATTTTTTAGAAGTGCCCAGAATATATGGTCTGTAATGCTCATAAAAAGAATATGGGCTTCAAATATCCTTAAGAATTGGCAAATGGGCTGTAAATTATTGAAAATAATGGCTAATGGGTTGTATGTTGTTTTCCACATATTTGGAGGATGAATTCTGGGCCTACTAGGTTGGCGATGATGCTGTCCTAATTTGTTTTTGATGCGTACGCAAGGCTTTGTCAACTTAGTCAACAGAGAGCAGTGACTGTTGGATTTCCATCCAACGACCGTTGTGCTTCTTCAATCTATTATCTTCCTGCTCCAGTCGCCCAAACCTACACCGGCGGGACTGCCTGCTCCCTCCTCCTGTGGCTGGATGTGCTGCCGCCATCCCATCCCTCTACACACCCGCACATCCTATTATTTTCCGGCGACGTCAGCCTCACCCCGCAGCCGACTAGTCAGCTCTTGTACACCCCTCTGCATGGGCATCCGCTGCGGTTTCTTCGCCTGCTCCGGGTCGTTCCCTTTGGGGGCCTCGCCCTCGTCCACCGTGTTTGTGCTCTCGGTGCGGCAAGGTCAACATAGTCTACAAAAAACAGCCATCGGAAGAGGCTGACAGTAGGGGTCCACACAAGGAAATGCCTCCTTATTATGCGGAAAATAATGATTCCTCCACCTAACAGCTGGGACCCACCGGAAGGGCCTCTGTATTTCTTGAAAAAAATGTTCCCCGTGTTGTCAGCTCAGACAAACCAGCTATATCTTCGCACACAAGGAAGTGCCTCCTTATTACACACAAAAAAAATGAATACTCCCCCTGCTAGCTGGGACCCACCATTGTGGGAGGCTGACTTGTGGGCCTACTAAGATGACAGGGACGGAGAGCTTTGTCAAGTTAGTCAATATGAACGATTCTAGCTCCAGGGACCGTACGATGTCCATCTAATGGCCGTAGTGCTTCTTCAACCTCTGGTCTTATCGCTCCAGCCTCCGAAAGCAGCACCGGTCGTGCCGCCTCCTCCAGCCTCCCGTGGCCGGCTGTGCTACCGCGGAGGCCTCACCGCCCCTACTACTCCCACCACTGGCCAGGCCATCCCTCCACTCACCCACACCCCCTGTTATTCTGTGGCAGCGGCAACCTCACACCAAAGCTGAACTAGTGAACCCTCGTACTCCTCTCCGCGTGGGAATGCACTGCCGCGTCTTCCCCGGCTTCGTGTCGTCCCCTTCCTAGGCCTCGCCGTTGTCCACCTCCCTGGTGCTCACGGCACAGCATGGTCAACGTGGCCAAGGAACGACTTCCATCGGAAGACTACTAACGTGGAAAGGCTGATAGCTGGGTCCACGGCCGCATGAATGAAGTGCCTCCTTATTACGCGGAAAATAATGATTCCCCCACCTGATAGTAGGGACCCACCGGACGGGCCACCATATTTCATGAAAAAAGTTTCCCCCCAGACTGCTGGGACCCACCAGCTACATCTTTGCACGCAAGCAAGTGCATCCATATTACAGGCAAAAAAATGATTCTCCCCTGACTGCTGGGACCCACCAGCTACATCTTTGCACTCAAGGAAGTGCTTGACAGTCGGGACCCACCCGGTCAAAGCGTACGTAGCGTTGTCATTCTGGTCCCGAACGTGTACGTACATATTGGTCGATCGTTTTGTCTGAGGCTGTAGTGATGAACCATGGCCATGTAAGGAAGGGCACATGTGGTAGTAGGGGCACACACGTGTGGTAGTATAGGCGCGCATGTAGCATGTACACGTACGTACAGCGGCCAGGGTGCAAGAAAGTAAATATGGCCACATACCTACACACGGGCAGGGTCTCGAATGCCTACTCGTGCATACGTACGGCCAGGGCTCATGTACATGGCTGTGGCTGGGTCGGAATGGAGAAACTGCGTCGTCGTCGTGTTCATGGGGAGGCAACGGAATGTGTCATGTTCATCAGGAGGCAACAGAACGTGTGCTGTTCATCGGGAGCCAACCGGCTTGGACAGAACACGCGATGGCAACGAGGCCTGGCATACCGCAGAATGGAGAACACGCGATGGAAACAAGGCCTTGTGTTTGACTGGCTTGGACAGAACACGCGATCGAAATGAGGCCTGGCGTACCGCAGAATGGAACACGCGATGGAAATGAGGCCTTGTGTTCGACCGGCCACGATGGAAACGGGATCCTGTTCATCGGGAGGGGTCTGGCGTATCGCAAAATGGAGGAAACAAACCTCCTACGGTGGAAACGCGGTCCTATTGAATGGGAGGGGTGTGGCGTACCGCAAAACGGAGGAAACGGACTTGTGTTGGAGTGCTACAGTCCAAACGGGGGTCCTGTTCACCGGGAGGGGTGTGGCGTGCCGCAAAATGGGATTCCACGAGATATTGTTCATCTCCACTGTCGACGTCCTCCAACCTCCACGGGCTACTATTCATCCACGGTCGACCTGCTCCAGCGTCCACCTAGGACTGTTCATCCACCATCGGCCTCCTCCAACCTCCACGGGCTCGTGTTCATCCAGCCTCGACCGCACGCTCCTCCACCAGCTACTGTTCAACTAGCCCTCTCCACGGAGGTCCTGTTCAACCACCCCTCCACGGGCTACTGTGATCCAGCCCTCCACCGGCTATTGTTCAACCAGCCCTCCACCGGGTAGTGTTCAACCAGCCCTCCACGTGGTCCTATTCATCCAGCCCTCCACGGGGTCCTGTTCATCCACCGGCCCGATCAACCGGGGTACTGTTCATCCAGCAGCAATAGCCTCTACTACCACGGGTTCCTGTTCATCCAACCCCCACCGGGAACTGTTCATCCAAATCCCCCAACAACGCTCACTGTTCATTTAGAGGCAGCATCGATCAACTTTAGTTAGCAGTAGTGGCGAAGGAATCGCTCAATCGGGTTCAGTTAATAGCCATCAATCGATCACTCGAGTTCAGTAACGCGTAGCCTGCAGTGTAGTCACTCGGGTTCAGTTAGACCCCAACGCCTCGCTCGGGTTCAGCTAGAGCACAACGCCTCGCACACAGGCACGTACGTACGAGAGAAACGCGTATCGCTCGGCCCCCGGCAGCCACCGTAACCTGGAATTCCCCCAATATTTTCCTCGCTCTCGCTTCTACCATGGGTTTCTCGGTCATGGACGGCCCAAAGAATGTCATGCAGCTCCCTCTCCGGCCCGCCCAGGATGAAAATCCCATTTGCAGTCATGATTTTTTTTCATAGAAGTAGGAGCCCACCACATCTATGATGATACCGGGTTTTTGTCACAATTATTGTCAGAGAAGTTTCATAAGCATGACAGAAAAAAAATTTGGTTCGGCCCAAAATGTCACGGATGTGTCTTTTTTTGTAGTGATAGCTTGTGCATATCAATTTGATCTTGGATAAGTTGGAGCACCACGTCACCTTCTTTAAAGGTTCTGGTCTTAACCCAGCGGATGTGATAACGGCGTAGATCTTGTTGGTAAATCGTTGAACAAGCCTTTGCAATGTCACGCTCCTCATCTAACAGGTCAAGTGCATCCTGACATGCTTTTTCATTGTTAGTTTCAACATAAGCCGCCACGCGGGGCATGTCATAACGAATGTCGCTAGGGAGAACCGCTTCTGCTCCGTAGACCATGAAGAAAGGCGTGTAGCCCGTAGATCTATTGGGGCTAGTATTGATACTCCATAACACTGAGGGTAAGTCCTTCACCCAACAACCCGACATCCTCTGCAAAGGAACCATAAGCCGGGGCGTTATGCCTCTCAGGATCTCTTGATTGGCTCTCTCAGCTTGTCCTTAGATTGGGGGTGAGCCATTGATGATACGTCAAGCCGGATATGCTCACGTTGAAAAGATTCTTTCATAGCAGCCTTGGTTAAATTAGTGCCATTATCAGTGATAATGCTATGGGGAAAGCCAAAATAGAAAATCTCCTTTTTAATGAATTGAACTGCCATCGCCGTGTCAGACTTACTAACCGGCTCTACTTGAACCCATTTTGTAAACTTGTCAACCACCACCAAAAGGTGATTCTTTTAATCTTTTGACCTTTTGAAATGCCGAACCATATCAAGCCCCCAGACTGCAAATGGCCAAGTTATTGGAATCATCCTCAATTCTTGAGCCGGCGCATGACCTCGTCATGAGAACTTCTGACAACCATCACATTTACTGACTAGATTCTCAGCATCAACGTGAGCTGTCAGCCAATAAAACCCATGATGAAAAGCCTTAGCTACGAGAGACTTAGAGCCGGCATGATGACCACAATCTCCTTCATGAATCTCTCGTAGAATCTCATAGCATTCTTCAGGAGAAACACAACACTGAAACGCCCCTGTGACACTGCGGTGATGCAACTCCCCATTGTCAATAGTCATTGACTTAGACCACCGGGTTATCTGCCTGGCCAAAGTTTCATCCTCAGGTAAGTCGCCACGGGACATATAAGCCAACACTACTAGGGAAAAGCCTAGCGGCAGCGCGGGTTTTAAGTATAGCACTAGCAAGGTGACCCGCGTTACTGATACGGTGCTACAGCTAACCTGTAGCTGCAACGTGTGTCTGGCCGTGCTATTGCTATACCAGCGTAGCAGCATCGAGCTATATAAAACCGCGCTACTGCTAATAGCTCTAGCGCACTTTATTAGGCCGTCCTACTGCTTACTTTTCTCCACTCGCTACTACTAATTTTATTAGTTTTTGTTTTTATTCTGCATATTTGTTTTGTATTTAAACATGCTTTATACAAGAATCTTTAGCACATACAAATCTCATCATCATACACATACAAATGGCTGCGAGATCACAAATGTAATCATAGCATATCCATACAAATAGTCTCATCATAATCATCATCCAACACAAAGTGGTCTCTCATCATCATCTCGAAAATAGCAATACATGCAAGTTTCGAATACTGGCAACTACAATGTCATCCATCTAAACAATGATATACGCGAGAAGTTCTACCATTATGAGTGATAGTGAAACTATGCAGTACATGAGGCGGCGGTTATGAGGCCTCTCTCGCGCTAGCCTGAACCTCATGTAACTAGCTTGTGCTTCTTGTCTGCTTTTGAAGCCTTTATGGTTGGCGCCCGAGACCCCCTCCAGTTGTGCCAGACACTAATACCACTCGTCGTACACTCACGGAACCTTCCCCTCGTGCACGACACAGCACTCCTTCACCATCAAGAATCTAGGTACCTGTTAGGGATGCATGTTCATCAGGAGAATGTACGATCATATGCAACAAAATTACTAGAGTAGCACGAAAAAGAAAGGGTTAGCAACTAGATGCAACATATAGTACACAAACTAATTAACTAGAGGGTTCGCATGTCATCGTACACAAACTAACAAAGTAGTGTTACGCAAGTTTGGCAGGGGCCGTGGACATCACAAAGTTTAATCGCTACAGAAAGTATACAAGTTCAACCGACACATATCATCATCATCGGCATCGTAAATCACTAGAAGTTCCATCCTTCCATATCATCAAGGTCGGACCCTAGCTTCTTGAATAGCGCGAGGTCATGACGTTGCATGTCTATGCGAGTTTGGACATCTGCTCATGATATAGGGCCGTGGTGGAACATCCCCTTCTCATCGACGACTTCTTTCATGATGATCATCACAATGTCCATTTGGATGGGAAAGAAGTCATCTCTAAGTTTATAATCTGCTTCTCCATGAGATTCCACCCACTTGCAGATATGATCATCATTTCTAGTTGTCATACGAAGCTTTTGGTGATCCGTGTTGAACTCAATCATGAGATGGAGGAGGTAGAATCCATCTTTCTTACTTGGTTTTGGGACATGGAT
Organism: Triticum aestivum; assembly: GCF_018294505.1. Classification (NCBI taxonomy): domain Eukaryota; kingdom Viridiplantae; phylum Streptophyta; class Magnoliopsida; order Poales; family Poaceae; genus Triticum; species Triticum aestivum. Next base: position 644,011 of record NC_057807.1, read on the forward strand.
GCAGCAGAAGTTAGTTTTATGCGAGAAACCCAACTTCTTGGTCCTTTGTTTCCTAATCTGTAGGTGGCCACCCCGAATGCTGAAGCCTTGGAGAGCATCATCTAGAATATTCATTATGTGGGTGTAGTCCTTCTTCTCGTAGTCTCTGGTAGGGTCGAAATAGACGACATGGGGGACTCGCGGGTAAAGAACGATAAGGACGGGGAAAAGACACCTCAAATTATTATCCATATGAGCGAGAAGGAATGATTGAAATCTGCGAAAGGGTTGTCCGGAACTGACTTACTTTGGATGATAAGGCAGGAGGACAATTTCCTGGTCCTTATTTTGTACCATGAAGTTTTGGAGGTACTCCCTAGCAGTTTCACGCTCAAAGTCGCCGAGACTGAAGAAAGACTCGTGCATGTAGTATAGATCCGCCATGCAGATTTGCTAGACTTCTTCTCTCGTCATGACGGAGCTCATATATAGCGCAAAAAGGCAGATGATTGTAAAATCGAGCCGCCTTGTTAGAAACATTTCAAAAATATGGTTAAACCACGGGAAGAACACCTCCGTAGGTTGTGTGTCGACGTAGCACTTCCCCTTAGGCACACGAGCCGCGTATGTCGGATATCCTGGATCCTTCGAGGCTAGTAGGCTTTTCTCAGTCGACAGCACATGGTCATGCTGTCTCCTGAGATCCCCTGATAGTGCCTCCAGCAGTTTCGGTGGTAGCGTCGGCTTGCCCGTGAGATGGAACATCGCCGCACCTTTCACGGGTACACGATCATTAGAATCCACCGTATGGCTTCTATGTGCTCTGGTTTGTTTGGAGGCAGCTATCTTCCCCGATCTCTTCCTCTCCTTTTACTTGGGCACACCTTCCAGACCCTTCCTTAACCCCTGCCCCAGTGTTGTCGGGCTAAGCATTGTACGACCCCCGGCTAGTTGCGCCTATGTTGAGGCGGCATCTTCAGGTGTGTCCTATGAGGATTTCATGAAGAGAGAGTTCTTGCAATCCCTGCTATGATGCTCCTGTCCGAGCAGATCATCCATATCCTCATTAGCATGCTGATAGCCTGATTCGTCATATGGTTGACTCATCATATCTAAGTCAACCTCATGTGCGTTTGTATTGAGGAAACCCGTTGGGTCCTCCATCTCCTCTGTCTCATCATCCATTCTCTGTTCTACCAGACCGATTATATCAGGCAGTACTATTGCAGCCCCTTCATCATGTCGTCCACCGCTCTCACCCGGCACTACATGAGCTAGTAATTGCCTAGGCGGGGTGGTGGTCTCCATACATGCTTGTTGATATGTGGTTATTGGTGTGCTCTTGCAACTTCCAATCCTTGCAACTTCCAATCCTTGGCGGGGTCTCGTCGTCCCCTCCCCCAGGGCATAATGGAGGAGGCAAATCCTCATGCCCCGACGATGTCACACTCAACAAGGTAACCCTAAAGTGCCTAGCGGGCATCGCCTGGTTGTGGAATGTGAGATCCAAGGGCTTCATTATTACCCCTTTTCCCATGTCCACATTCTGGCCTTTGATCAAGTAGAGTATGGTGCACGGGGTTTCGTCGGCCTGCAAACACATGTCTGCGGCGCAAAACATCCAAAAGGCAACAAAAATGGAATATTCTAGATATATATGTTCATGCGACATGTAATTACCGTGAGGGCATCGAGCTCGGCCAAAGACGAAGGCCCACAAAGCGTGCCATAGACTAAGGACGGGCTGCTATGAGCCGGTGCGAGTGCGAGAGGAGGCCGGGTTGCGTGAGCAAGTGATGGTTCGGTGGTGTTGTTGTTCACGGAGTTTCTCGCGAAGAAACCGGGTAACGGGAAATCATGTACCGTCTTGTCTTGATTTTCCTTTGTCCAGTTGATGATAGCCGGGACCAAGTTAATAGCGAAATCATTTCTGCAGATAGTTACATCTGCACTGACTGCCTGGTGTAGCAACTCATTTTTCTCCTCGGCTGATTTTTGGGTCCTCAGCTGCATTTTTCTCGAACGCAAGCTTCACCTTCTTGTCGATGTCTGCCTGACTAAAATTCTTTTTCTGCTTCTTGGCCTTTGGGCCCTCATTGTAAAACACCTTCCACGTAGCGCCGTCTCCGGCACCGTGCACATGACCATATTGCGGCCGCTGTCCCAAAGGGAGTCCCTTAAGTTCGTTCAAGGCCCAGTTGAGAGGGGTGTCCCACTTGGGCCTCATCGGAGGCTGCAAGCTGGTGTTGCTTCTCCTGCAGAAGGAACGTGAACATTTAGGAATGTGTAGTCGACTAGATCTAGAGCTAAATGTAAGCTGGTAAAAGAATAATTACCAATAGTCTAATCAATCTCCCCGTGATCTGGTCCATGTAAAAAACCTTCTTTTCCTTGTCCCACTTGTAGAGGGCCCTGATGAAGTCATGATCCAAGGGGTTGGTGAACTTCGCGAAGTGTTCTGGGAGACCCACGGCTTCACATTCCGCGTCCTCCTTATCCCATATGGGCCTTTTGCCGAGGTAGCCACGGCTTCCGAGGCGATGCTTACCCGTGTTCCTTTGCTGATGGCTCTTGAATTTTATAGCCTTAGCCTTGGTTGCCTTGGTAGCGCAAGTGTCCTTGAACTTTTCGAACTCCTCTTCCGTAAGTGTCGGATTTTCCTCCAAAATGTTGGACAGGGGTTCCTCAGCCTCAATAGCTTGTTTCACCCTCCCTTTCCAGGAGGCCAAATCATTGTTGAGCATGCCCATGGTGTGATTGTTAATCTTTTTCACCTTCTGATCATCCCACGGTTGTTCTATGTTATCATCCCAGTCAGGGAACTTGAATCTCTTGTGCAACTTAATCAGGAGCAACTGCGTGAAACGTTCTTTACTCCTTAAGTCATCGTTGTTGATGCTCATACATTCCCCTAGGAGGCATCCTACTTGGTTCCCATAGCACTTGCGAGGTTCTTCCGGCTCTAATGGCTCAAACTTGCCAGGTGCCATCTTTGTGATCACCAGTTGTCCAATGCCTAGTTTGTTAGGTTTTCATATCCTCTGCTTCTTCTGCTTCTTATTTTTGGTAGCGGCATCGGCGCGGGTACCTTCCCGGCTGGTCTTGGCGCCGCCATCGGCGCCGGCGCCGTCGGTGTCGATGCCGGCGTCAGTACCATCCACTATGAATCTATTTGGTCCCAATTGATTTGGCCCATACAAGTACAATTGATAGAAATGACCACCTCTGAGTGAAAATGGCGCAAAAGACTAGTTGACTCATGGCAGCAGGCCCGACAAGCGACATGTGTCACTTGCCGCCATAGCCGAAGGTGGCAAGGCCTGCCGCCGTAGCGTGTGGCGGCACCACTTATGTCACAGGTTTTGAAGTGATGCGGGAACGGGAAACGGGAATGGGCATTGCCATTGCACCTGCTGCCATGGCATGTGGCGGCTGGTTGCTGCATGTTGTACGTCATGAAGCGCATACATGTTCAATCATGTAGCATGCATGCATGTGAAGTCTGCCTCGTGTATGTCTAGTCCTATCATCGTAGGATCGGAAGTATGTCTAGAGATGGGGCGATTAGACTACTTGACCAAATAAAAACTTATCCTTTTCCCAAATTTAGTCTTTGGCAGATTTTAGCTAACTTAGCACAAGTCAAGCAATCTTAACAGAATTCAAGCAAGCATGCAAAGAGTATATGAGCAGCGGAAAGTAAAGCATGCAACTTGCAATAACATGGAGAATTCAAACGCAATTGGAGACACAGATGTTTTTCTCGCGGTTCCGATAGGTGGTGCTATCGTACATCCTCGTTGATGGAGACTTCAACCCATGAAGGGTAACGGCTGTGCGAGTCCACGGAGGGCTCCACGCAAGAAGGGTCCACGAAGAAGCAACCTTGTCTATCCCACCATGGCCGTCGCCCATGAAGGACTTGCCTCACTAGAGGTAGATCTTCACGAAGTAGGCGATCTCCTTGCCCTTACAAACTCCTTGGTTCAACTCCACAATCTTGTCGGAGACTCCCAAGTGACACCTAGCAAATCTAGGAGACACCACTCTCCAAGAAGTAACAAATGGTGTGTTGATGATGAAGTCCTTGCTCTTGTGCTTCAAATGGTAGTCCCCCCAACACTCAACTCTCTCTCACAAGATTTGGATTTGGTGGAAAGAATATTTGAGTGGAATGTAACTTGGGGAAGGCTAGAGATCAAGATTCATATGGTAGGAATGGAATATCTTGGTCTCAACACATGAGTAGGTGGTTCCCTCTCAGAAAATGTAAGTTGGAAGTGTAGGTTTGTTCTAATGGCTCTCTCCACGAATGAAGAGGAGGTGGAGGGGTATATATAGCCTCCACACAAAATCTAACTGTTACACACAACTTGCCAATCTTGGTGGGACCGAATTGAGAAACTCGGTCGGACCGAACCGTTAGGAATTTCGGTGGGACCGACATGCAACTCGGTAGGACCAATATGGTTAGGGTTAGGGCATAACGTAATCTTGATGAGACCAATTACACAAACTCGGTGGGACCGATTTTGGTAATAAGCTAACCAGAGAGTTGGTCAGGTAAACTCGGTGGGACCGGTTCGCTCATTTCGGTGAGACCGAAATGTTATGAAAGGGAAATAAAGAGTTTACATTGCAATCTCGGTGGGACCCATTGCTCATATCGGTGGTACGGAAATGTTATGAAGGGAAACAGAGAGATTACAATCCCATCTCGGCGAGACCAAGATCCCTATCGGTGAGACCGATTTGCCTAGGGTTTGTGGCAGTGGCTATGACATCTGGCGAAATGCTATGGTTCGAATATTACCCACTGTTTTGGGGTCCCGAAGCGATTTCCATAGGTGTTGAACACCAAGGTGCGCTTACGTGTTGGTCATCAACACTGACAGTTTTGACCGATTCTGGCATGCTTCCTGGGGCTATTACTCACTCTGTTGGAGTCCCGGAGCAATTTCCATAGTTGTTGAACCCCAAGATGCGCTTACGTGTCGGTCATCAACACTGGCAGTTTTGGCCGATTCTGGCCAATTTCATGGACTATTACTCACTATTTGGGGCCCCGGAGTGATTTCGACGATTAACAAACCCTGGGGTGTGTTTACGTGTCGGTTATCAACACTGGCAGTTTTGGCTGATTCTGACCCGTTTCTTGGATTATTACTCACTGTTTTGGGGAACCGAAGTGATTTCCATAGTAGTATAAGCCCAGGGTGCGATTACGTGTCGGTCATCCACACTGGCAGTTTTGGCCGATTCTGGCCCGTTTCGTGGACTATTCACTATTTTGGGGTCCGAGAGTGCTTTCCACGATTAACGAACCCTGGGTGCGTTTACGTGTCGGTCATCAACACTCGCAGATTTGGCCAATTCTGGCCCGTCTCATGGACTATTACTCACTGCTTTGGGGTCCCGGAGTGGTTTCCATGGTTAAGGAACCCTGTGATGCGTTTACGTGTCGGGCATCAACACTCGCAATTTTGGACGATTCTGACCCATTTCTTGGATTAATACTCACTGTTTTGGGGTCCCGAAGCTATATCCATAGTTGTTGAACACCAACGTGCACTTACGTGTCAGTCATCAACACTAGCAGTTTTGGCAGATTCTGGCCCGTTTCATGGACTATTACTCACCATTTTGGGATCCCAGAGTGATTTCCACGATTAATGAACCCCGTGGTTTGTTTACGTGTCGGTCACGAACCCCGTGATTTCCACGATCCCAGAGTTTTGGCAGATTCTGGCCCGTTTCTTGGATTATTAATCATCATTTTGGGGCCCCGAAGCGATTTCCATAATTGTTGAACCCCAAGGTCCGCTTACGCGTCGGTCATCAACACTGGCAGTTTTGGCTGATTCTGGTCCGTTTAATGGACTATTACTCATTGTTTTGGGGTCCCGGAGTGGTTTCCATGGTTTACGAACCCTGTGGTGCGTGTACGTGTCGGTCATCAACACTGGCTGTTTTGGCCGATTCTGGCCCGTTTCATGAATATTACTCACTGTTTTGGGGTCCCGAAACGAT
>NC_057807.1:650319-651265 GCF_018294505.1 Triticum aestivum
GAGTGATTTCCACGATTAACGAAACTTGTGGTGCGTTTATGTGTCAGACATCAACACTGGCAGTTTTGGCCGATTCTGGCCCATTTCATGGACTATTACTCACTATTTGTGGGTACCGGAGTGATTTCGACGATTAACAAACCTTGGGTTGCGTTTACGTGTCGGTTATAAACACTGGCAGTTTTGGCCGATTCAGACCCATTTCTTGGATTATTACTCAATGTTTTGGGGTCCCGAAGCGATTTCCATAGTTGTTGAACTCCAAGGTGCGCTTACGTGTCGGTCATCCACACTGGTACTTTTGGCCGATTCATGTCCGTTTCGTGCACTATTACTCACTATTTTTGGGTCCCAGAGGGATTTCCACGATTAAAAAACCCTGGGTGCGTTTACGTGTCGGTCATCAACACTGGCAGTTTTGACCGATTCTGGCCCGATTCTTGGACTATTACTCACCGTTTTGGGGTGCCAGAGCGATTTCCATAGTTGTTGAACCCCAAGAAGCGCTTACATGTCGGTCATCAACACTGGCAGTTTTGGCCGATTCTAGCCCGTTTCATGGACGATTACTCACTATTTGGGGTTCCCGGAGTGTTTTCCATGATTAATGAACCCTAGGGTGCGTTTACGTGTCAGTGATCAATACTGGTAGTTTTGGCCGATTCTGACCCGTTTCTTGGATTATTACTCTCTGTTTTGGGGTCCCGAAGCGAATTCCATAATTGTTGAACCCCAAGGTCCGCTTACATGTCGGTCATCAACACTGGCAGTTTTGGCCGATTCTGGCCCGTTTCATGGACTATTACTCACCATTTTGGGATCCCAGAGTGATTTCCACGATTAATGAACCCCGTGGTTTGTTTACGTGTCGGTCATGAACCCCGTGATTTCCACAATCCCAGAGTTTTGGCAGATTCTGGCCCATTTCTTGGATTATTAATCATCA
>NC_057807.1:651703-655042 GCF_018294505.1 Triticum aestivum
CCCAAGGTCCGCTTACGCGTCGGTCATCAACACTGGCAGTTTTGGCCGATTCTGGTCCGTTTAATGGACTATTACTCATTGTTTTGGGGTCCCGGAGTGGTTTCCATGGTTTATGAACCCTGTGGTGCGTGTACGTGTCGGTCATCAACACTGGCTGTTTTGGCCGATTCTGGCCCGTTTCATGAATATTACTCACTGTTTTGGGGTCCCGAAACGATTTCCATAGTTGTCGAACCCCAAGGTGCGCGTACGTGTCGGTCATCAACACTGGCAGTTTTGGCTGATTCTGGCCCGTTTCGTCGACTATTACTCACCATTTTGGGATCCCAGAGTGATTTCCACGATTAACGAAACTTGTGGTGCGTTTATGTGTCAGACATCAACACTGGCAGTTTTGGCCGATTCTGGCCCATTTCATGGACTATTACTCACTATTTGTGGGTACCGGAGTGATTTCGACGATTAACAAACCCTGGGTTGTGTTTACGTGTCGGTTATAAACACTGGCAGTTTTGGCCGATTCAGACCCATTTCTTGGATTATTACTCAATGTTTTGGGGTCCCGAAGCGATTTCCATAGTTGTTGAACTCCAAGGTGCGCTTACGTGTCGGTCATCCACACTGGTACTTTTGGCCGATTCATGTCCGTTTCGTGCACTATTACTCACTATTTTTGGGTCCCAGAGGGATTTCCACGATTAAAGAACCCTGGGTGCGTTTACGTGTCGGTCATCAACACTGGCAGTTTTGACCGATTCTGGCCCGGTTCTTGGACTATTACTCACCGTTTTGGGGTGCGAGAGCGATTTCCATAGTTGTTGAACCCCAAGAAGCGCTTACATGTCGGTCATCAACACTGGCAGTTTTGGCCGATTCTAGCCCGTTTCGTGGACGATTACTCACTATTTGGGGTTCCCGGAGTGTTTTCCATGATTAATGAACCCTAGGGTGCGTTTACGTGTCAGTGATCAATACTGGTAGTTTTGGCCGATTCTGACCCGTTTCTTGGATTATTACTCTCTGTTTTGGGGTCCCGAAGCGAATTCCATAATTGTTGAACCCCAAGGTCCGCTTACATGTCGGTCATCAACACTGGCAGTTTTGGCCGATTCTGGCCCGTTTCGTGGACTACTACTCACTATTTTGGGGTCCCGGAGAGTGCGTTTACGTGTCGGTCATCAACACTCACAATTTTGGCCGATTCTGACCCGTTTCTTGGATTATTACTCACTGTTTTGGGGTCCCGAAGCGATTTCCATAGTAGTATAACCCCAAGGTGCGCTTACATGTCGGTCATGAACATTGGCTGTTTTGGCTGATTCTGGCCCGTTTCATGGACTATTACTCAATGCTTCGGGGTCTAGGAGTGGTTTCCATTGTTAACGAACCCTGGGGTGCGTTTACGTGTCGGTCATCAACACTCGCTCTTTTGGCCAATTCTGGCCTGTTTCATGGACTATTACTCACTATTTTGGGGTCCCAGAGTGACTTCCACAATTAACAAACCCTGGGGTGCGTTTATGTGTCGGTCATCAACACTCGCTGTTTTGGCCGATTCTGGCCCGTTTCTTGGATTATTACTCACCGTTTTGGGGTCGCGAAGCGATTTCCATAATTGTTGAACCCTAATGTCTGCTTACGTGTCGATCATCAACACTGGCAGTTTTGGCCGATTCTGGCCCATTTGATGGACTATTACTCACTGTTTTTGGGTCCCGGAGTGGTTTCCATGCTTAATGAACCATGCGGTGTGTTTACATGTCGGTCATCAACGCTCGCCATTTTGGCTTATTCTGACATGTTTCTTCGAATATTACTCACTGTTTTGGGGTCCCGAAGCGATTTCCATAGGTGTTGAACACCAAGGTGCGCTTACGTGTTGGTCACCAACACTGGCAGTTTTGACCGATTCTGGCCCGGTTCTTGGACTATTACTCACTGTTTTGGGGTGCCAGAGCGATTTCCATAGTTGTTGAACCCCAAGAAGCGCTTACGTGTCGGTCATCAACACTGGCAGTTTTGGCCGATTCTAGCCCGTTTCGTGCACGATTACTCACTATTTGGGGTTCCCGGAGTGATTTCCATGATTAACGAACCCTGGGGTGCATTTACGTGTCGGTGATCAATACTGGTAGTTTTGGCCGATTCTGACCCGTTTCTTGGATTATTACTCACTGTTTTGGGGTCCCGAAGCGATTTCCATAATTGTTGAACCCCAAGGTCCGCTTACGTGTCGGTCATCAACACTGGAAGTTTTGGCCGATTCTGGCCCGTTTTGTGGACTACTACTCACTATTTTGGGGTCCCGGAGTGATTTCCACGATTAACGAAACCTGGAGTGCGTTTATGTGTCGGTCATCAACAATCGCAATTTTGGCCGATTCTGACACGTTTCTTGGATTATTACTCACTGTTTTGGGGTCCCAAAGCGATTTCCATAGTAGTATAACCCCAAGGTGCGCTTACATGTCGGTCATGAACATTGGCTGTTTTGGCCGATTCTGGCCCGTTTCATGGACTCTTACTCAATGCTTTGGGGTCCAGGAGTGGTTTCCATGGTTACCGAACCCTCAAGTGCGTTTACGTGTCGGTCATAAACACTCGCTCTTTTGGGCAATTCTGGCCTGTTTCATGGACTATTACTTACTATTTAGGGGTCCTAGAGTGACTTCCACAATTAACAAACCCTGGGGTGCGTTTATGTGTCGGTCATCAACACTCGCTGTTTTGGCCGATTCTGGCCCGCTTCTTGTATTATTACTCACCGTTTTGGGGTCGCGAAGCGATTTCCATAATTGTTGAACCCCAAGGTCTGCTTACGTGTCGATCATCAACACTGGCAGTTTTGGCCGATTCTGGCCCGTTTGATGGACTATTACTCACTGTTTTTGGGTCCCGGAGTGGTTTCCATGGTTAACGAACCATGTGGTGTGTTTACATGTCGGTCATCAACGCTCGCAATTTTAGCTTATTCTGACCTGTTTCTTCGAATATTACTCACTGTTTTGGGGTCCCGAAGCGATTTCCATAGGTGTTGAACACCAAGGTGCGCTTACGTGTTGGTCATCAACACTGACAGTTTTGACCGATTCTGGCCTACTTCATGGGGCTATTACTCACTGTTTTGGAGTCCCGGAGCGATTTCCATAGTTGTTGAACCCCAAGATGCGCTTACGTGTCGGTCATCAACACTGGCAGTTTTGGCCGATTCTGGCCTATTTCGTGGACTATTACTCACTATTTGGGGCCCCGGAGTGATTTCGACGATTAACAAACCCTGGGGTGTGCTTACGTGTCAGTTATCAACACTGGCAGTTTTGGCTGATTCTGACCCGTTTC
>NC_057807.1:655813-673601 GCF_018294505.1 Triticum aestivum
TTTCCATAATTGTTGAACCCCAAGGTCCGCTTACGTGTCGGTCATCAACACTGGCAGTTTTGGCCGATTCTGGCCCGTTTTGTGGACTACTACTCACTATTTTGGGGTCCCGGAGTGATTTCCACGATTAACGAACCCTGGAGTGCGTTTACGTGTCGGTCATCAACAATCGCAATTTTGGCCGATTCTGACCCGTTTCTTGGATTATTACTCACTGTTTTGGGGTCCCAAAGCGATTTCCATAGTAGTATAACCCCAAGGTGCGCTTACATGTCGGTCATGAACATTGGCTGTTTTGGCCGATTCTGGCCCGTTTCATGGACTATTACTCAATGCTTTGGGGTCCAGGAGTGGTTTCCATGGTTACCGAACCCTCGAGTGCGTTTACGTGTCGGTCATAAACACTCGCTCTTTTGGGCAATTCTGGCCTGTTTCATGGACTATTACTTACTATTTAGGGGTCCTAGAGTGACTTCCACAATTAACAAACCCTGGGGTGCGTTTATGTGTCGGTCATCAACACTCGCTGTTTTCGCCGATTCTGGCCCGTTTCTTGGATTATTACTCACCGTTTTGGGGTCGCGAAGCGATTTCCATAATTGTTGAACCCCAAGGTCTGCTTACGTGTCGATCATCAACACTGGCAGTTTTGGCCGATTCTGGCCCGTTTGATGGACTATTACTCACTGTTTTTGGGTCCCGGAGTGGTTTCCATGGTTAACGAACCATGTGGTGTGTTTACATGTCGGTCATCAACGCTCGCAATTTTAGCTTATTCTGACCTGTTTCTTCGAATATTACTCACTGTTTTGGGGTCCCGAAGCGATTTCCATAGGTGTTGAACACCAAGGTGCGCTTACGTGTTGGTCATCAACACTGACAGTTTTGACCGATTCTGGCCTGCTTCATGGTGCTATTACTCACTGTTTTGGAGTCCCGGAGCGATTTCCATAGTTGTTGAACCCCAAGATGCGCTTACGTGTCGGTCATCAACACTGGCAGTTTTGGCCGATTCTGGCCCATTTCGTGGACTATTACTCACTATTTGGGGCCCCGGAGTGATTTCGACGATTAACAAACCCTGGGGTGTGCTTACGTGTCAGTTATCAACACTGGCAGTTTTGGCTGATTCTGACCCGTTTCTTGGATTATTACTCACTGTTTTGGGGTCCCAAAGCGATTTCCATAGTAGTATAAGCCCAAGGTGCGCTTACGTGTCGGTCATCCACACTGGCAGTTTTGGCCGATTCTGGCCCGTTTCATGGACTACTCACTATTTTGGGGTCCGAGAGTGCTTTCCACGATTAACGAACCCTGGGTGCGTTTACGTGTCGGTCATCAACACTCGCAGTTTTGGCTGATTCTAGCCCGTCTCATGGACTATTACTCACTGCTTTGGGGTCCCGGAGTGGTTTCAATGGTTAAGGAACCCTGTGATGCGTTTACTTGTCGGGCATCAACACTCACAATTTTGGACGATTCTGACCCATTTCTTGGATTAATACTCACTGTTTTGGGGTCCCAAAACAGTTTCCATAGTTGTCGAACCCCAAGGTGCGCTTACGTTTCGGTCATCAACACTGGCAGTTTTGGCTGATTCTGGCCCGTTTCTTCGACTATTACTCACCATTTTGGGATCCCAGAGTGATTTCCACGATTAACGAAACCTGTGGTGCGTTTATGTGTCGGTCATCAACACTGGCAGTTTTGGCCGATTCTGGCCCGTTTCGTGGACTATTACTCACTATTTGTGGGTACCGGAGTGATTTCGACGATTAACGAACCCTGGGGTGCGTTTACGTGTCAGTTATAAACACTGGCAGTTTTGGCCGATTCAGACCCATTTCTTGGATTATTACTCACTGTTTTGGGGTCCCGAAGCGATTTCCATAGTTGTTGAACTCCAAGGTGCGCTTACGTGTCGGTCATCCACACTGGTAGTTTTGGCCGATTCATGTCCGTTTCATGCACTATTACTCACTATTTCGGGGTCAGAGAGGGATTTCCACGATTAAAGAACCCTGGGTGCGTTTACGTGTCGGTCATCAACACTGGCAGTTTTGACCGATTCTGGCCCGGTTCTTGGACTATTACTCACTGTTTTGGGGTGCCAGAGCGATTTCCATAGTTGTTGAACCCCAAGAAGCGCTTACGTGTCGGTCATCAACACTGGCAGTTTTGGCCGATTCTAGCCCGTTTCGTGGACGATTACTCACTATTTGGGGTTCCCGGAGTGATTTCCATGATTAACGAACCCTGGGGTGCGTTTACGTGTCGGTGATCAATACTGGTAGTTTTGGCCGAGTCTGACCCGTTTCTTGGATTATTACTCACTGTTTAGGGGTCCCGAAGCGATTTCCATAATTGTTGAACCCCAAGGTCCGCTTACGTGTCGGTCATCAACACTGGCAGTTTTGGCCGATTCTGGCCCGTTTTGTGGACTACTACTCACTATTTTGGGGTCCCGGAGTGATTTCCACGATTAACGAACCCTGGAGTGCGTTTACGTGTCGGCCATCAACAATCACAATTTTGGCCGATTCTGACCCGTTTCTTGGATTATTACTCACTGTTTTGGGGTCCCAAAGCGATTTCCATAGTAGTATAACCCCAAGGTGCGCTTACATGTCGGTCATGAACATTGGCTGTTTTGGCCGATTCTGGCCCGTTTCATGGACTATTACTCAATGCTTTGGGGTTCAGGAGTGGTTTCCATGGTTACCAAACCCTCGAGTGCGTTTACGTGTCGGTCGTAAACACTCGCTCTTTTGGCCAATTCTGGCCTGTTTCATGGACTATTACTTACTATTTTGGGGTCCTAGAGTGACTTCCACAATTAACAAACCCTGGGGTGCGTTTATGTGTCGATCATCAACACTCGCTATTTTGGCCGATTCTGGCCCGTTTCTTGGATTATTACTCACCGTTTTGGGGTCGCCAAGCGATTTCCATAATTGTTGAACCCCAAGGTCTGCTTACGTGTCGATCATCAACACTGGCAGTTTTGGCCGATTCTGGCCCGTTTGATGGACTATTACTCACTGTTTTTGGGTCCCGGAGTGGTTTCCATGGTTAATGAACCATGCGGTGTGTTTACATGTCGGTCATCAACGCTCGCAATTTTGGCTTATTCTGACCTGTTTCTTCGAATATTACTCACTGTTTTGGGGTCCCGAAGCGATTTCCATAGGTGTTGGTCATCAACACTGGCAGTTTTGACCGATTCTGGCCCGGTTCTTGGACTATTACTCACTGTTTTGGGGTGCCAGAGCGATTTCCATAGTTGTTGAACCCCAAGAAGCGCTTACGTGTCGGTCATCAACACTGGCAGTTTTGGCCGATTCTAGCCCGTTTCGTGGACGATTACTCACTATTTAGGGTTCCCGGAGTGATTTCCATGATTAACGAACCCTGGGGTGCGTTTACGTGTCGGTGATCAATACTGGTAGTTTTGGCCGATTCTGACCCGTTTCTTGGATTATTACTCACTGTTTTGGGGTCCCAAAGCGATTTCCATAATTGTTGAACCCCAAGGTCCGCTTACGTGTCGGTCATCAACACTGGCAGTTTTGGCCGATTCTGGCCCGTTTTGTGGACTACTACTCACTATTTTGGGGTCCCGGAGTGATTTCCACGATTAACGAACCCTGGAGTGCGTTTACGTGTCGGTCATAAACACTCGCTCTTTTGGCCAATTCTGGCCTGTTTCATGGACAATTACTTACTATTTTGGGGTCCTAGAGTGACTTCCACAATTAACAAACCCTGGGGTGCGTTTATGTGTCGGTCATCAACACTCGCTGTTTTGGCCGATTCTGGCCCGTTTCTTGGATTATTACTCACCGTTTTGGGGTCGCGAAGCGATTTCCATAATTGTTGAACCCCAAGGTCTGCTTACGTGTCGATCATCAACACTGGCAGTTTTGGCCGATTCTGGCCCGTTTGATGGACTATTACTCACTGTTTTTGGGTCCCGGAGTGGTTTCCATGGTTAACGAACCATGTGGTGTGTTTACATGTCGGTCATCAACGCTCGCAATTTTAGCTTATTCTGACCTGTTTCTTCGAATATTACTCACTGTTTTGGGGTCCCGAAGCGATTTCCATAGGTGTTGAACACCAAGGTGCGCTTACGTGTTGGTCATCAACACTGACAGTTTTGACCGATTCTGGCCTGCTTCATGGGGCTATTACTCACTGTTTTGGAGTCCCGGAGCGATTTCCATAGTTGTTGAACCCCAAGATGCGCTTACGTGTCGGTCATCAACACTGGCAGTTTTGGCCGATTCTGGCCCATTTCATGGACTATTACTCACTATTTGGGGCCCCGGAGTGATTTCGACGATTAACAAACCCTGGGGTGTGTTTACGTGTCAGTTATCAACACTGGCAGTTTTGGCTGATTCTGACCCGTTTCTTGGATTATTACTCACTGTTTTGGGGTCCCAAAGCGATTTCCATAGTAGTATAAGCCCAAGGTGTGCTTACGTGTCGGTCATCCACACTGGCAGTTTTGGCCGATTCTGGCCCGTTTCATGGACTACTCACTATTTTGGGGTCCGAGAGTGCTTTCCACGATTAACGAACCCTGGGTGCGTTTACGTGTCGGTCATCAACACTCGCAGTTTTGGCTGATTCTAGCCCGTCTCATGGACTATTACTCACTGCTTTGGGGTCCCGGAGTGGTTTCAATGATTAAGGAACCCTGTGATGCGTTTACTTGTCGGGCATCAACACTCGCAATTTTGGACGATTCTGACCCATTTCTTGGATTAATACTCACTGTTTTGGGGTCCCAAAACGATTTCCATAGTTGTCGAACCCCAAGGTGCGCTTAGGTTTCGGTCATCAACACTGGCAGTTTTGGCTGATTCTGGCCCGTTTCTGTCAGGACCCCGACTCAATGCCACATCGATCTAGCATGTAACACCTCATATCACTTTGCGGCCTCACGCACGGTATTCCCACGGGTGTCGCCTTATCTTAGCCCGGGCTGACATGGCTAGTCGTAAACCCAAAGTGGCACAGACTTACAGGGACAGGCATCCATGACCCAGCATCGAACGTGTCGGTCATCAGCGAGTGAATCCAGGCTGTAGCACTGGGCTAGCAGGACTCCGATGAACCGGGCTGTAGCGGGCTAACAGGACTCCGGTATTCATCGCGTGACATTTCCCCGAAGGGACAGACACAGGAACGAAGAAGGACACATGCCGGCCAGCCTAAGTGTTCCGGAGCAGTAGCAAGCTACCAAGGCTCAATGGAAACACTAGGAGACATCTCCCGGTAAGAGAGGCTACTAAAGATAAACAACTAGATGGTCAGATCCCACACATACCAAGCATTTCAATAACATACACACAATATGCTCGATATGTGCAAATACAACATGGCATCACAACATGACTCTACGACTCAAGTATTTAATCAATAGGCTCCGAGGAGCGAGATATTACAAACATGGGTCTCATGACCCAACACTCAGAGCATACAAGTCAAAGCACAAGCGGAAGCTATCATGTCTGGGTACAGACATCTATAAATGAAAAAGGCTGAGAAGCCTGACTATCTACCAGATCCTGCCGAGGGCACAAGATCGTAACTGAGGTATCAAGCTAAACGTCGAAGTCCACGCGGAACTACTTGTGAGACCGAAGTCTCTCTGCAAAACATAAAATAGGCAAACGTGAGTACAAATGTACCCAGCAAGACTTACATCAGAACTAACTACATATGCATCATTATCAACAAAGGGGATGGTGGGGTTTAACTGCAGCAAGCCAGCTTTGACTCGGTGGCTATCCTGAACTACGACTGCAAGTAACCCTTTGAGGTGGCGCACACGAGTCCACATATTCACCATATCAATACACCACTATGGACCCGCTCCCGTCTCCCTACGAGAACGCCATCCATAGCACTCACGCTTATCTTGCGTATTTTAGAGTATCCACTTTCACTTGTCTATGAACTGATATAAGGGGTCCACGTTTCCATATCCGAGGAATCTGGCTATTCGAATAGATAATGATAACCCTGCAGGGGTGTACTTCTTCACACACGCTTTCGCCACTTATCGCCCTGTACACGTCATGTACCTCGGCAACCTTCAAGCGGAAGCCGGGCCAGGGAGTCGGCCACGACCTGACTAACCGAACAAGTCTCTCGTCCAGGTTTATCGCCTATTCGGGTTCCATCCGCAAGGAGATCCGGCCGGGGTGTCGCTCACGGCCCCAAACGATGTGAGCAGGGTTCCCAAGCCCACCATCCGGGTGCCACCTGGTACACCGTGCCACTGTGCCTAGTCTGTCCCAAGCCCACCTGTACCGGGTGCCACTTGGTAGACTACTAACACTACCTACAAACACCAGAAACTAGTTGCAACTCCTGGACAGAGATCAAGTTGATTAATAAGTCGAGAGGGGCACTTAAGCATTCCAATGTGTGGTAGTAGCTGGTCATGGATCACAAACACAGAACTCAGTTCCTGAGGACGGCTGCAATGAGACAACCCACCATGTACTCCTACATGGCCTCTCACCGCTACCTTTACCAAATCGTGTTCACACACTTAGCTCACACACAGTAGGACATGTTCACACGCCTCTGATTCATCCCCGATGAATCAGACCTGACTCAACTCTAAGCAGTAGCAGGCATGACAACAAGCATGAATGAGTAGGCACACCAGGGCTCAACCAACTCCTACTCATGCTAGTGGGTTTCATCTATTTACTATGGCAATGACAGGTCATGCAAAGGATAAAGGGGTTCAGCTACCGCATCAAGTAACAAATATGTCATTGTTGTCCTAATGCAGTAAAAGAGAGCAGGAGCGAGAGAGTGGGATTTTATCGGAATGAACAAGGGGGTTTTGCTTGCCTGGCACTTCTGAAGATAACATTGAGTCTTCATCAGTGTCAACGATCACGTCATCGGTATCACGTCTATCGAGAGGGGACAAATACCGGCAACACAGAAAGGAACACAATCAATGCAATGCACAATATGATGCATGATCATGACATGGCAAATTGAATGTGTTTTGAGCTAATGCAACTAGCAACATATTAAATGAAGTTGGTTTGAATACAAGATTCAAATTCCAACTCCATATGTGATTATTCAAATGTCATTCACTTCATTTGTCCTAAACAGTAGTGATAAGTTGTTCTAACATGCATGAAAATGGTACAGATGTGTTCCTTGAATTTTTCTGATAATTTTTCATATATAAATTATTTAATTTGGAGTTACGGTTGAATTTCTATGAATTTTAGAAGTTTTAGGCATTTTCTGGAATTTTCTGAATAATAATAAATCCAGAAAATGATTTAACTGCGTCAGCCTGACGCCAGCATGACGTCAGCGAGTCAACGACCAGGTCCAGGTCAAATCTGACATGCGGGGTCCACACGTCAGCGACACAGGGGCTAATCCCGCGTTGACTCGGGCTTTGACCCGCTACGGGGCCCGCTGTCAGTGTCTGTTAGGGTGCTAATGGCAACGCCACGTCAGATACGCCGGCGGTTGGACGACGGCGACGATCAGAGCGGCGGTGGCTCGCCGGAGTTGCGCCAGAGACGACGGATCGACGCGCCAGGGGCACCAGAGGATAGCCCGTGCCCGCGCGCATCTAGGAGAACCAACGGGAGGTGCGGGGGTGGACGGAGTTTGCCGGAGGCGAGGTTGTGGCAGCGGCCGGAGTTCGGCGCCGATGGAAACGACGACACCGTGCACGGGAGGAGCTACGGTTAGCATCTACGTGTTCTACCAAAGCTCACGAACCCAACGGAGGCTCGCACGGGACCAAATGGCCCCCGGAGCCTCGTGGGCGATGAGCTTGTGCGGCGGCGTACTGTCGGGGAAGAGAGGCGCGGCGGCTACGGCATGCTAGAGAGAAAACGGAGAGGGGAAGGATGACCAGGAGCTCACGTGGAGTGCAGTGGTGGCCTCGGCGTGTTCGGGGAAGCTCGGACGGCGACGAATCGACGGCGACGGTCCTCGGTGGCCGAGGAGGGGAAAAGCGTCGGGACGGCGCTTCGGGGCTTCTCCGGTCGCGTGAGTCGACGGGGAGGTCGAGGGAGGCACTGCGGAGCTCAGGAGCACGTCGGGGAGGAGAGGGGGTGGCGGTGGCCATGGGTACGGCGACGATGATGGCGAGCTCCGCTCGGTGGTGTGCGCGAGAGGGAAGCAGAGGAGGGAATGGGGTCCAGGGGGAGAGAGGAGAGGTGCAGGGGGCGAGGGGGAGTGCGTGGCGTCTCCGGGCGTCGAGGAGGGAGGCAACCAGGCAGGAGGTGGCCAGGGGGGAAAGCAGGAGGTGGCCGAGGCCTCTCGGGCGCGCGCCACGCCTCACCTCTGTTCGTCCTCCTGGCAGAGGAGGAAGAGGACATGGGGGAGGAGGTGGGCTGGGCCAGCGGGAGGAGCTGGGCCGGCTACAGGTAAGTGGCCCAGGTACGGTTCTTTCTCTCTCTTTCTGTTTTAATTCTGTTTTTCTATTTTTTTTAAAATTTGTTTTGGCATTGTTTTGAATTTAAACAAATTCAAACAATGCCAAAAACTCCTCTGAATATTTTTATTTGCTAGATGGATTTTTCCAACAGCACATAAAGCATTTCAGAGTTATTTGAAAATATATCCCATATATTATGAATATAATTCCAAATTCAAATACAATAATGAGTTAAATTCAGTGCTCAAAATATTCCTCAAAATGTTCATTATTTTTGGTTTGGTGCAAAACCCTTGCCAAAATATAACCAACATTATTTAAGGCCATTTTGGAACATTGAATGCATTTTCCAGGGTTCTTTGCCCCTCTTTTATTTAAGTTTTTGAGGCTTCCAAAATTCCTCAGTTCAAGTTTCAAAAATTTAAACATGATGCAAGCAAGATGCAACACTAGACAGCACCAGAAGCTAGGGATGTGACAGCTCACCCCCACTAAACAAAAATCTCGTCCCGAGATTCAAGTGTAGGGTAAGACGATGGGGAACGCAAACTAGTACAATCTTCACGATCCAGGTTGCACTTCAAATGAACATTGATTTGAACACCATCTTTGTCTTGTCGTCTTGCTCTGAGAA
The DNA here is from genome assembly GCF_018294505.1 of Triticum aestivum. Taxonomy (NCBI): domain Eukaryota; kingdom Viridiplantae; phylum Streptophyta; class Magnoliopsida; order Poales; family Poaceae; genus Triticum; species Triticum aestivum. Next base: position 664,900 of record NC_057807.1, read on the forward strand.
CTCCAGCTAATCATGACAAGAAGAGGAAAGGAAAACTCTGGAAGGATCGGTCTTCTCGAAGGTCGAACAACTCAGGATTAACTCCCGGAATGTGACATAGCAACATCTCTCGAGCTGAGAGACGAAGCATACCTCTAGAGGGATGGAGTGGAGCAGGTGACGAGGTTCACTAGGTAGACAACAATTCCACACTTAAGAAGGTGGTAATCGATTGTCAACGTAGCGAGGATTTTAGTTGCCATGATAGCACAACGGGGCACCTTAGGGATGGTGACTCGTAGATATACCCCCTTAAGTGGCAAAAAGAATTACTTTTGATTCAAAGATCATTGAAACTCTTTATACCAATTTAAGGCAATTCTCGACCAATCGTTTGGAGGGGGTCGGTAGAATGGCATACTCGGACTTGGATGATGTGGATTACCTTGTTGAAGACAACGTAATGGATGAATTTGCTTATCACCGGAAATGGAAGAGACCCATGGTAGAATGGCACATTGGCGGTGCAAGCTGGGAACAAAATGCAAATGCTGGGAATGATTCTGGTAACTGGGGAAGAACCCAACAACAGAGAGTGAATTCACTGTTTGAAAAGATCATAGCATTGCCGAGGAAACTGAGAGCAAACCCAGTTAGTGCCGATGATAACACGTAGCGCTTGTGCGTGCTCTCAAGAACTTGAGCATTTCCATAATCATCAAGGTTTTACCAACATCCGTGTCAAGGATCCTGGCAACACAACTTGCTACCATGATGAATGATGATGGATGATGCAGATGCAAAGGAAGATAACACTTTCTCAGATTTCACCCTAGCAATGCCAAGGAAAGAAAATCTGGATGATCGACCGAGAGACATTTAGCACTCCGCTTCTAATGTTCTCCTTGATGTGCTAGTGTATCCCATTCATAGATATGGTTTGATAACTAGAACATCAAGTAAGAGGTCGGACTTCGGGAGCAATAGAATCCATAAGGAACAGTTACGGAGGTAAATTCTACGAAATCCTTATGGGGGGGTGGCCAACTTCTCCAATCAAGATACTACGATAATAGGTCTTCCGGCTGGGTGTGTTGGCCACGACATCCACTTTACCGGTTATCGAGGGACCAATATTATAGTTCTTGGGAAATATTCCAACCATCATATCTGCCTGAGACTCAGATCTGGTTGGTGTCAGGATATTCCAGACTCATCGAGTCTAGGATGAAAAATGAGAGTTTGCAACACAAATCGACGAGATGACGTTGCGAGATTCTCAGGAAATGAACTACGATAGCAAGCTCCAAAACATGAGCTGGTTCTGCTACAAACATGTGAACACGTTGTTCCAGACAAGCATGCCCACATGGTAGTCTTACAATAAAACACTACCGAGTTCTGGTTGGGAGCCATCATCGAGGATATCGAAGTCTTTACACAAGTCCATGGATTAGATCCCAAGCATAGACTTCTTTTCCTTGAACAAGTCAATCAGTGGCTTGGTGTGCTAGGATATACATATGGAATGAAGATGATCAGTCTAACAGACCACAGAATTCTTCGCACGTGCATGACCGACTTGGGATGATTCCAAAGGAGCAAAAACAAACCTTCTCGAATTCACGAAGGCAACTTACATCAAAATGCACGTGAATCAAAGGAAGTCACTCCTTTCATCAACAAGTACTTCATGAGCTAGCATGAAGAAGATGCTTTCAAAAGTTTCCAACACTAACTTAATGTTCAACAACATCATGGAGGAGATAAGGATGTTGTCAATGGACTCAACAACAACTCATCGGAATTTCCATATCACTGGACTTCCACCATCGTGTGAACACGGTGATAGCATTGGTCAGACCCAAAAGATATAATGGTGTATGCTCGAGGGATCAACCACGAGGAAGACAACATTACGAACATCGTTGGTTCTGACTTGATTTGACGATAGCCCACACTCAAATCAAAGGATTGATAATACGATAGGTCCAGCAACTGATCACAGGGACCAATCGATGAAGATATCATCTTTCTTCAACACACACTACACAAGAACATCCCTTTGGATCGAACTAAGTCAGGCAAGCTTTTATCTTCCAACCCTCCAAGTTGTCGTTTAGCTTAACCAACTAGCTCAGGGATATCTAACACCGATTCTTGGAGAGAAGGTGGTTCACAAGAAACCAACTTGATCACGAGCTCAACATAGCGGTCAGGTGACAACCTGGTAATACTTCCGAGAAGATCTTCGGAAATCACGAACCACCGATATGTTACTAAGCTCGAGAACAATCTTGCTTTTCAGGGCAAGATGATATGATGAAATGAGCGAGGACTTGACAAAATCCTAACTCATTAATCAAAGAGTGCATCAGGAAATAAGGACTAGGTAGCACGATCAATCTTAGAATGGTGATTCAAAAACCAACACACTAAGAATGAAATTGTTGTACTTTAACTACCAAGCAATGGGGTTGCTAGGAGTATCGAGTTCACACATCATGATTCACTTGTCGGCACTCCGGCTGCAACAACGCGGAACCGAGGAATGAAAAAGGATGGCGAGAAGTATCACTATGTCAAGAATTCACAAAAGGTGGTGCAATTCTCATGAAATTTCTGTCATAAAGAAGGTAATACTTCAGGGTAGAACAGACCAGAAGCTGGATTGTAACTTGATCTGCGGAACACAACTACTTTGACCCAATCCTAAATATGGATGAGGTACTGGAGTTTGTTTCTCCAAGTCATTCAGGACAGAATGGCTTGACGGACCACAAGAGTAATAAGCATTGATAACACGAATGCACAATTACTCCTGACTATCAATTGATAGACGAGGGCCAGAAAACAACTAAAGAGGGACAACTCAAAGGAACATATTATTTTCTGAGTTGTGAATGCATAGATTAGCATGTCGAACGAGTTCAACATATTTCTTCCGGACAATCCATGCGGAATGGTAGAACTGGCAGAGTCACAATATATAATGGAGAACTCATCAAGAATAATCCTGTTGTGATATTTCAGTTCAACGAGGAACTTCTGCCATAAGTAGTTCATGGTATTTGGAAGAAGAAGATACCACGGACTTCAAGGACTATCGCAAAGGTTAGTAATATCCTAAAGGCACTAGCAATTACTATCAACCTGAAGTAGGTAGAGTGAATCTCGGGTTCAAGAACCCAGGAATAGAATACCTACTACTAAGCAGCATCACGGGATGCTTTCGAGAATGATGGCCAGAATCATCACACTGGGAACACAAATCATGGCTAAATTACTAGATGATCCCCTAAGACACCTAGGGTCATAATACTAGCTTCAACATACATGTCAAGGCAATAAAGTACCTCAACTCACTGATTTGTGTGATTAATCTGACCAAAGGCACATCGGAAACAGGAGGAAGGGATTTGCAAATGCATCCGACTATTTAGAAACCTGGGATGACTCGGACAGCATAACGGCTGTAAATGCTCAGAAAGATTTGAGACATTCACAAAAATGGTGGCATAACCACTCAGAAACACAATATCAAGGTTTCGAGATCAACGGTTAACGTACGGAAGTAGTAGAAACTGAACTCATGCTTAAATCCAACAATCTTATAAGTCTACGGATTAGTAACACGTGATCCTGATAGAAAGAAAAGATAGCCTAGTTCTTAATCCTCGTAGAAGAGAAGATGATGACTCAGATCAGAAGGCCATGAGGTATAAGGAGTAAAAAGAGCCTTACGTTCCATCCCACAATCAATTCCCTTATATAACTAAAGAATTTCTAGACTCAACTTCGACCAGTTTGGCTTGGTGATCCTACAGGCAGTCAAGCTCTGATACCAACGCTGTCAGGACCCCGACTCAATGCCACATCGATCTAGCATCTAACACCTCATATCACTTTGCGGCCTCACGCACGGTATTCCCACGGGTGTCGCCTTATCTTAGCCCGGGCTGACATGGCTAGTCGTAAACCCAAAGTGGCACAGACTTACAGGGACAGGCATCCATGACCCAGCATCGAACGTGTCGATCATCAGCGAGTGAATCCAGGCTGTAGCACTGGGCTAGCAGGACTCCGATGAACCGGGCTGTAGCGGGCTAACAGGACTCCGGTATTCATCGCGTGACATTTCCCCGAAGGGACAGACACAGGAACGAAGAAGGACACATGCCGGCCAGCCTAAGTGTTCCGGAGCAGTAGCAAGCTACCAAGGCTCAATGGAAACACTAGGAGACATTTCCCGGTAAGAGAGGCTACTAAAGATAAACAACTAGATGGTCAGATCCCACACATACCAAGCATTTCAATAACATACACACAATATGCTCGATATGTGCAAATACAACATGGCATCACAACATCACTCTACGACTCAAGTATTTAATCAATAGGCTCCGAGGAGCGAGATATTACAAACATTGGTCTCATGACCCAACACTCAGAGCATACAAGTCAAAGCACAAGCGGAAGGTATCATGTCTGGGTACAGACATCTATAAATGAAAAAGGCTGAGAGGCCTGACTATCTACCAGATCCTGCCGAGGGCACAAGATCGTAGCTGAGGTATCAAGCTAAACGTCGAAGTCCACGCGGAACTACTAGTGAGACCGAAGTCTCTCTGCAAAACATAAAATAGGCAAACGTGAGTACAAATGTACCCAGCAAGACTTACATCAGAACTAACTACATATGCATCATTATCAACAAAGGGGATGGTGGGGTTTAACTTCAGCAAGCCAGCTTTGACTCGGTGGCTATCCTGAACTACGACTACAAGTAACCCTTTTGAGGTGGCGCACACGAGTCCACATATTCACCATATCAATACACCACTATGGACCCGCTCCCGTCTCCCTACGAGAACGCCATCCATAGCACTCACGCTTATCTTGCGTATTTTAGAGTATCCACTTTCACTTGTCTATGAACTGATATAAGGGGTCCACGTTTCCATATCCGAGGAATCTGGCTATTCGAATAGATAATGATAACCCTGCAGGGGTGTACTTCTTCACACACGCTTTCGCCACTTATCGCCCTGTACACGTCATGTACCTCGGCAACCTTCAAGCGGAAGCCGGGCGAGGGAGTCGGCCACGACCTGACTAACCGAACAAGTCTCTCGTCCAGGTTTATCGCCTATTCGGGTTCCATCCGCAAGGAGATCCGGCCGGGGTGTCGCTCACGGCCCCAAACGATGTGAGCAGGGTTCCTAAGCCCACCATCCGGGTGCCACCTGGTACACCGTGCCACTGTGCCTAGTCTGTCCCAAGCCCACCTGTACCAGGTGCCACTTGGTAGACTACTAACACTACCTACAAACACCAGAAACTAGTTGCAACTCCTGGACAGAAATCAAGTTGATTAATAAGTCGAGAGGGGCACTTAAGCATTCCAATGTGTGGTAGTAGCTGGTCATGGATCACAAACACAGAACTCAGTTCCTGAGGACGGCTGCAATGAGACAACCCACCATGTACTCCTACATGGCCTCTCATCGCTACCTTTACCAAATCGTGTTCACACACTTAGCTCACACACAGTAGGACATGTTCACACGCCTCTGATTCATCCCCGATGAATCAGACCTGACTCAACTCTAAGCAGTAGCAGGCATGACAACAAGCATGAATGAGTAGGCACACCAGGGCTCAACCAACTCCTACTCATGCTAGTGGGTTTCATCTATTTATTGTGGCAATGACAGGTCATGCAAAGGATAAAGGGGTTCAGCTACCGCAGCAAGTAACAAATATGTCATTGTTGTCCTAATGCAGTAAAAGAGAACATGAGCGAGAGAGTGGAATTTTATCGGAATGAACAAGGGGGTTTTGCTTGCCTGGCACTTCTGCAGATAACATTGAGTCTTCATCAGTGTCAACGATCACGTCATCGGTATCACGTCTATCGAGAGGGGACAAATACCGGCAACACAGAAAAGAACACAATCAATGCAATGTACAATATGATGCATGATCATGACATGGCAAAATGAATGTGTTTTGAGCTAATGCAACTAGCAACAGATTAATTGAAGTTGGTTTGAATACAAGATTCAAATTCAAACTCCATATGTGATTATTCAAATGTCATTCACTTCACTTGTCCTAAACAGTAGTGATAAGTTGTTCTAACATGCATGAAAATGGTACAGATGGATTCCTTGAATTTTTCTGATAATTTTTCATATATAAATTATTGAATTTGAAGTTACGGTTGAATTTCTATGAATTTTAGAAGTTTTAGGCATTTTCTGGAATTTTCTGAATAATAATAAATCCAAAAAATGATTTAACTGCGTCAGCCTGACGCCAGCATGAAGTCAGCGAGTCAACGACCAGGTCCAGGTCAAATCTGACATGCGGGGTCCACACGTCAGCGACACAGGGGCTAATCCCGCGTTGACTCGGGCTTTGACCCGCTACGGGGCCCGCTGTCAGTGTCTGTTAGGGTGCTAATGGCAACGCCACGTCAGATACGCCGGCGGTTGGACGACGGCGACGATCAGAGCGGCGGTGGCTCGCCGGAGTTGCGCCAGAGACGACGGATCGATGCGCCAGGGGCACCAGAGGATAGCCCGTGCCCGCGCGCATCTAGGGGAACCAACGGGAGGTGTGGGGGTGGACGGAGTTCGCTGGAGGTGAGGTTGTGGCGGCGGCCGGAGTTCGGCACCGATGGAAACGACGACACCGTGCACGGGAGGAGCTACGGTTAGCATCTACGTGTTCTACCAAAGCTCACGAACCCAACGGAGGCTCGCACGGGACCAAATGTCCACAGGAGCCTCGTCGGCGATGAGCTTGTGCGGCGGCGTACTGTCGGGGAAGAGAGGCGCAGCGGCTACGACATGCTAGAGAGAAAACGGAGAGGGGAAGGATGATCAGGAGCTCACGTGGAGTGCACTGGTGGCCTCGGCGTCTTCGGGGAAGCTCGGACGGCGACGAATCAACGGCGGCGGTCCTCGGTGGCCGAGGAGGGGAAAAGCGTCGGGACGGCGCTTCGGGGCTTCTCCGGTCGCGTGAGTCGACGGGGAGGTCGAGGGAGGCACTGCGGAGCTCAGGAGCACGTCGGGGAGGAGAGGGGGTGGCGGTGGCCATGGGTACGGCGACGATGACGACGAGCTCCGCTCGGTGGTGTGCGCGAGAGGGAAGCAGAGGAGGGAATGGGGTCCAGGGGGAGAGAGGAGAGGTGCAGGGGGCGAGGGGGAGTGCGTGGCATCTCCGGGTGTCGAGGAGGGAGGCAACCAGGCAGGAGGTGGCCAGGGGGGAAAGCAGGAGGTGGCGAGGCCTCTCGGGCGCGCCCCACGCCTCACCTCTGTTCGTCCTCCTGGCAGAGGAGGAAGAGGACAAGGGGGAGGAGGTGGGCTGGGCCAGCGGGAGGAGCTGGGCCGGCTACAGGTAAGTGGCCCAGGTACGGTTCTTTCTCTCTCTTTCTGTTTTAATTCTGTTTTTCTATTTTTTTAAATTTGTTTTGGCATTGTTTTGAATTTAAACAAATTCAAACAATGCCAAAAACTCTTCTGAATATTTTTATTTGCTAGATGGACTTTTCCAACAGCACATAAAGCATTTCAGAGTTATTTGAAAATATATCCCATATATTATGAATATAATTCCAAATTCAAATACAATAATGATTTAAATTCAGTGCTCAAAATATTCCTCAAAATGTTCATTATTTTTGGTTTGGTGCAAAACCCTTGCCAAAATATAACCAACATTATTTAAGGCCATTTTGGAACATTGAATGCATTTTCCAGGGTTCTTTGCCCCTCTTTTATTCTGGACCGTTTCATGGACTATTACTCAATGCTTTGGGGTCCAGGAGTGGTTTCCATGGTTAATGAACCCTGGGGTGCGTTTACGTGTCGGTCATCAACACTCGCTCTTTTGGCCAATTCTGGCCTGTTTCATGGACTATTACTCACTATTTTGGGGTCCCAGAGTGTCTTCCACAATTAACAAACCCTGGGGTGCGTTTATGTGTCGGTCATCAACACTCGCTGTTTTGGCCGATTCTGGCCCGTTTCTTGGATTATTACTCACCGTTTTGGGGTCGCGAAGCGAATTCCATAATTGTTGAACCCCAAGGTCTGCTTACGTGTCGATCATCAACACTGGCAGTTTTGGCCGATTCTGGCCCGTTTGATGGACTATTACTCACTGTTTTTGGGTCCCGGAGTGGTTTCCATGGTTAACGAACCATGCGGTGTGTTTACATGTCGGTCATCAACGCTCGCAATTTTGGCTTATTCTGACCTGTTTCTTCGAATATTACTCACTGCTTTGGGGTTCCGAAGCGATTTCCATAGGTGTTGAACACCAAGGTGCGCTTACGTGTTGGTCATCAACACTGGCAGTTTTGACCGATTCTGGCCCGGTTCTTGGACTATTACTCACTATTTTGGGGTGCCAGAGCGATTTCCATAGTTGTTGAACCCCAAGAAGCGCTTACGTGTCGGTCATCAACACTGGCAGTTTTGGCCGATTCTAGCCCGTTTCGTGGACGATTACTCACTATTTGGGGTTCCCAGAGTGATTTCCATGATTAACGAACCCTGGGGTGCGTTTACGTGTCGGTGATCAATACTGGTAGTTTTGGCCGATTTTGACCCGTTTCTTGGATTATTACTCACTGTTTTGGGGTCCCGAAGCGTTTCCATAATTGTTGAACCCCAAGGTCCGCTTACGTGTCGGTCATCAACACTGGCAGT
>NC_057807.1:673611-674905 GCF_018294505.1 Triticum aestivum
GGGGTCCCGAAGCGATTTCCATAATTGTTGAACCCCAAGGTCCGCTTACGTGTCGGTCATCAACACTGGCAGTTTTGGCCGATTCTGGCCCGTTTTGTGGACTACTACTCACTATTTTGGGGTCCCGGAGTGATTTCCACGATTAACGAACCCTGGAGTGCGTTTACGTGTCGGCCATCAACAATCACAATTTTGGCCGATTCTGACCCGTTTCTTGGATTATTACTCACTGTTTTGGGGTCCCAAAGCGATTTCCATAGTAGTATAACCCCAAGGTGCGCTTACATGTCGGTCATGAACATTGGCTGTTTTGGCCGATTCTGGCCCGTTTCATGGACTATTACTCAATGCTTTGGGGTTCAGAAGTGGTTTCCATGGTTACCAAACCCTCGAGTGCGTTTACGTGTCGGTCGTAAACACGCGCTCTTTTGGCCAATTCTGGCCTGTTTCATGGACTATTACTTACTATTTTGGGGTCCTAGAGTGACTTCCACAATTAACAAACCCTGGGGTGCGTTTATGTGTCGGTCATCAACACTCGTTATTTTGGCCGATTCTGGCCCGTTTCTTGGATTATTACTCACCGTTTTGGGGTCGCCAAGTGATTTCCATAATTGTTGAACCCCAAGGTCTTCTTACGTGTCGATCATCAACACTGGCAGTTTTGGCCGATTCTGGCCCGTTTGATGGACTATTACTCACTGTTTTTGGGTCCCGGAGTGGTTTCCATGGTTAATGAACCATGCGGTGTGTTTACATGTCGGTCATCAACGCTCGCAATTTTGGCTTATTCTGACCTGTTTCTTCGAATATTACTCACTGTTTTGGGGTCCCGAAGCGATTTCCATAGGTGTTGGTCATCAACACTGGCAGTTTTGACCGATTCTGGCCCGGTTCTTGGACTATTACTCACTGTTTTGGGGTGCTAGAGCGATTTCCATAGTTGTTGAACCCCAAGAAGCGCTTACGTGTCGGTCATCAACACTGGCAGTTTTGGCCGATTCTAGCCCGTTTCGTGGACGATTACTCACTATTTGGGGTTCCCGGAGTGATTTCCATGATTAACGAACCCTGGGGTGTGTTTACGTGTCGGTGATCAATACTGGTAGTTTTGGCCGATTCTGACCCGTTTCTTGGATTATTACTCACTGTTTTGGGGTCCCGAAGCGATTTCCATAATTGTTGAACCCCAAGGTCCGCTGACGTGTCGGTCATCAACACTGGCAGTTTTGGCCGATTCTGGCCCGTTTTGTGGACTACTACTCACTATTTTGGGGTCCCGGAGTGATTTCCA
>NC_057807.1:674915-677074 GCF_018294505.1 Triticum aestivum
TTCCATAGTAGTATAACCCCAAGGTGCGCTTAAATGTCGGTCATGAACATTGGCTGTTTTGGCCGATTCTGGCCCGTTTCATGGACTATTACTCAATGCTTTGGGGTCCAGGAGTGGTTTCCATGGTTACCGAACCCTCGAGTGCATTTACGTGTCGGTCATAAACACTGGCTCTTTTGGGCAATTCTGGCCTGTTTCATGGACTATTACTTACTATTTAGGGGTCCTAGAGTGACTTCCACAATTAACAAACCCTGGGGTGCGTTTACGTGTCGGTCATCAACACTCGCTGTTTTGGCCGATTCTGCCCCGTTTCTTGGATTATTACTCACCGTTTTGGGGTCGCGAAGCGATTTCCATAATTGTTGAACCCCAAGGTCTGCTTACGTGTCGATCATCAACACTGGCAGTTTTGGCCGATTCTGGCCCGTTTGATGGACTATTACTCACTGTTTTTGGGTCCCGGAGTGGTTTCCATGGTTAACACACCATGCGGTGTGTTTACATGTCGGTCATCAACGCTCGCAATTTTGGCTTATTCTGACCTGTTTCTTCGAATATTACTCACTGTTTTGGGGTCCCGAAGCGATTTCCATAGGTGTTGGTCATCAACACTGGCAGTTTTGACCGATTCTGGCCCGGTTCTTGGACTATTACTCACTGTTTTGGGGTGCCAGAGCGATTTCCATAGTTGTTGAACCCCAAGAAGTGCTTACGTGTCGGTCATCAACACTGGCAGTTTTGGCCGATTCTAGCCCGTTTCGTGGACGATTACTCACTATTTGCGGTTCCCGGAGTGATTTCCATGATTAACGAACCCTGGGGTGCGTTTACGTGTCGGTGATCAATACTGGTAGTTTTGGCCGATTCTGACCCGTTTCTTGGATTATTACTCACTGTTTTGGGGTCCCGAAGCGATTTCCATAATTGTTGAACCCCAAGGTCCGCTTACGTGTCGGTCATCAACACTGGCAGTTTTGGCCGATCCTGGCCCGTTTTCTGGACTACTACTCACTATTTTGGGGTCCCGGAGTGATTTCCACGATTAACGAACCCTGGAGTGCGTTTACGTGTCGGTCATCAACAATCGCAATTTTGGCCTATTCTGACCCGTTTCTTGGATTATTACTCACTGTTTTGGGGTCCCAAAGCGATTTCCATAGTAGTATAACCCCAAGGTGCGCTTACATGTCGGTCATGAACATTGGCTGTTTTGGCCGATTCTGGCCCGTTTCATGGACTATTACTCAATGCTTTGGGGTCCAGGAGTGGTTTCCATGGTTACCGAACCCTCGAGTGCGTTTACGTGTCGGTCATAAACACTCGCTCTTTTGGCCAATTCTGGCCTGTTTCATGGACTATTACTTACTATTTTGGGGTCCTAGAGTGACTTCCACAATTAACAAACCCTGGGGTGCGTTTATGTGTCGGTCATCAACACTCGCTCTTTTGGCCGATTCTGGCCCGTTTCTTGGATTATTACTCACCGTTTTGGGGTCGCGAAGCGATTTCCATAATTGTTGAACCCCAATGTCTGCTTACGTGTCGATCATCAACACTGGCAGTTTTGGCCGATTCTGGCCCATATGATGGACTATTACTCACTGTTTTTGGGTCCCGGAGTGGTTTCCATGGTTAGTGAACCATGCGGTGTGTTTACATGTCGGTCATCAACGCTCGCAATTTTGGCTTATTCTGACCTATTTCTTCGAATATTACTCACTGTTTAGGGGTCCCGAAGCGATTTCCATAGGTGTTGAACACCAAGGTGCGCTTACGTGTTGGTCATCAACACTGGCAGTTTTGACCGATTCTGGCCCGGTTCTTGGACTATTACTCACTGTTTTGGGGTGCCAGAGCGATTTCGATAGTTGTTGAACCCCAAGAAGCTCTTACGTGTCGGTCATCAACACTGGCAGTTTTGGCCGATTCTAGCCCGTTTCATGGACGATTACTCACTATTTGGGGTTCCCGGAGTGATTTCCATGATTAACGAACCCTGGGGTGCGTTTACGTGTCGGTGATCAATACTGGTAGTTTTGGCCGATTCTGACCCGTTTCTTGGATTATTACTCACTGTTTTGGGGTCCCGAAGCGTTTCCATAATTGTTGAACCCCAAGGTCCGCTTACGTGCCGGTCATCAACACTGGCAGTTTTG
>NC_057807.1:680248-681395 GCF_018294505.1 Triticum aestivum
GTTTCCATAATTGTTGAACCCCAAGGTCCGCTTACGTGCCGGTCATCAACACTGGCAGTTTTGGCCGATTGTGGCCCGTTTTGTGGACTACTACTCACTATTTTGGGGTCCCGGAGTGATTTCCACGATTAACGAACCCTGGAGTGCGTTTACATGTCGGTCATCAACAATCGCAATTTTGGCCGATTCTGACCCGTTTCTTGGATTATTACTCACTGTTTTGGGGTCCCAAAGCGATTTCCATAGTAGTATAACCCCAAGGTGCGCTTAAATGTCGGTCATGAACATTGGCTGTTTTGGCCGATTCTGGCCCGTTTCATGGACTATTACTCAATGCTTTGGGGTCCAGGAGTGGTTTCCATGGTTACCGAACCCTCGAGTGCGTTTACGTGTCGGTCATAAACACTCGCTCTTTTGGGCAATTCTGGCCTGTTTCATGGACTATTACTTACTATTTAGGGGTCCTAGAGTGACTTCCACAATTAACAAACCCTGGGGTGCGTTTACGTGTCGGTCATCAACACTTGCTGTTTTGGCCGATTCTGCCCCGTTTCTTGGATTATTACTCACCGTTTTGGGGTCGCGAAGCGATTTCCATAATTGTTGAACCCCAAGGTCTGCTTACGTGTCGATCATCAACACTGGCAGTTTTGGCCGATTCTGCCCCGTTTGATGGACTATTACTCACTGTTTTTGGGTCCCGGAGTGGTTTCCATGGTTAACACACCATGCGGTGTGTTTACATGTCGGTCATCAACGCTCGCAATTTTGGCTTATTCTGACCTGTTTCTTCGAATATTACTCACTGTTTTGGGGTCCCGAAGCGATTTCCATAGGTGTTGGTCATCAACACTGGCAGTTTTGACCGATTCTGGCCCGGTTCTTGGACTATTACTCACTGTTTTGGGGTGCCAGAGCGATTTCCATAATTGTTGAACCCCAAGAAGCGCTTACGTGTCGGTCATCAACACTGGCAGTTTTGGCCGATTCTAGCCCGTTTCATGGACGATTACTCACTATTTGGGGTTCCCGGAGTGATTTCCATGATTAACGAACCCTGGGGTGCGTTTACGTGTCGGTGATCAATACTCGTAGTTTTGGCCGATTCTGGCCCGTTTCTTGGATTATTACTCACTGTTTTGGGGTC
>NC_057807.1:681660-682493 GCF_018294505.1 Triticum aestivum
TCATCAACACTGGCAGTTTTGGCCGATTCTGGCCCGTTTTGTGGACTACTACTCACTATTTTGGGGTCCCGGAGTGATTTCCACGATTAACGAACCCTGGAGTGCGTTTACGTGTCGGTCATCAACAATCGCAATTTTGGCCGATTCTGACCCGTTTCTTGGATTATTACTCACTGTTTTGGGGTCCCAAAGCGATTTCCATAGTAGTATAACCCCAAGGTGCGCTTAAATGTCGGTCATGAACATTGGCTGTTTTGGCCGATTCTGGCCCGTTTCATGGACTATTACTCAATGCTTTGGGGTCCAGGAGTGGTTTCCAAGGTTACCGAACCCTCGAGTGCGTTTACGTGTCGGTCATAAACACTCGCTCTTTTGGCCAATTCTGGCCTGTTTCATGGACTATTACTTACTATTTTGGGGTCCTAGAGTGACTTCCACAATTAACAAACCCTGGGGTGCGTTTACGTGTCGGTCATCAACACTCGCTGTTTTGGCCGATTCTGCCCCGTTTCTTGGATTATTACTCACCGTTTTGGGGTCGCGAAGCGATTTCCATAATTGTTGAACCCCAAGGTCTGCTTACGTGTCGATCATCAACACTGGCAGTTTTGGCCGATTCTGGCCCGTTTGATGGACTATTACTCACTGTTTTTGGGTCCCGAGTGGTTTCCATGGTTAACACACCATGCGGTGTGTTTACATGTCGGTCATCAACGCTCGCAATTTTGGCTTATTCTGACCTGTTTCTTCGAATATTACTCACTGTTTTGGGGTCCCGAAGCGATTTCCATAGGTGTTGGTCATCAACACTGGCAGTTTTGACCGATTCTGGC
>NC_057807.1:684722-688555 GCF_018294505.1 Triticum aestivum
AACCCCAATGTCTGCTTACGTGTCGATCATCAACACTGGCAGTTTTGGCCGATTCTGGCCCATTTGATGGACTATTACTCACTGTTTTTGGGTCCCGGAGTGGTTTCCATGGTTAGTGAACCATGCGGTGTGTTTACATGTCGGTCATCAACGCTCGCAATTTTGGCTTATTCTGACCTATTTCTTCGAATATTACTCACTGTTTAGGGGTCCCGAAGCGATTTCCATAGGTGTTGAACACCAAGGTGCGCTTACGTGTTGGTCATCAACACTGGCAGTTTTGACCGATTCTGGCCCGGTTCTTGGACTATTACTCACTGTTTTGGGGTGCCAGAGCGATTTCCATAGTTGTTGAACCCCAAGAAGCGCTTACGTGTCGGTCATCAACACTGGCAGTTTTGGCCGATTCTAGCCCGTTTCGTGGACGATTACTCACTATTTGGGGTTCCCGGAGTGATTTCCATGATTAACGAACCCTGGGGTGCGTTTACGTGTCGGTGATCAATACTGGTAGTTTTGGCCGATTCTGACCCGTTTCTTGGATTATTACTCACTGTTTTGGGGTCCCAAAGCGATTTCCATAGTAGTATAACCCCAAGGTGCGCTTACATGTCGGTCATGAACATTGGCTGTTTTGGCCGATTCTGGCCCGTTTCATGGACTATTACTCAATGCTTTGGGGTCCAGGAGTGGTTTCCATGGTTACCAAACCCTCGAGTGCGTTTACGTGTCGGTCGTAAACACTCGCTCTTTTGGCCAATTCTGGCCTGTTTCATGGACTATTACTTACTATTTTGGGGTCCTAGAGTGACTTCCACAATTAACAAACCCTGGGGTGCGTTTATGTGTCGGTCATCAACACTCGTTGTTTTGGCCGATTCTGGCCCGTTTGTTGGATTATTACTCACCGTTTTGGGGTCGCGAAGCGATTTCCATAATTGTTGAACCCCAAGGTCTGCTTACGTCTCGATCATCAACACTGGCAGTTTTGGCCGATTCTGGCCCGTTTGATGGACTATTACTCACTATTTTTGGGTCCCAGAGTGGTTTCCATGGTTAACAAACCATGCGGTGTGTTTACATGTCGGTCATCAACGCTCGCAATTTTGGCTTATTCTGACCTGTTTCTTCGAATATTACTCACTGTTTTGGGGTCCCGAAGCGATTTCCATAGGTGTTGGTCATCAACACTGGCAGTTTTGACCGATTCTGGCCTGGTTCTTGGACTATTACTCACTGTTTTGGGGTGCCAGAGCGATTTCCATAGTTGTTGAACCCCAAGAAGCGCTTACGTGTCGGTCATCAACACTGGCAGTTTTGGCCGATTCTAGCCCGTTTCGTGGACGATTACTCACTATTTGGGGTTCCCGGAGTGATTTCCATGATTAACGAACCCTGGGGTGCGTTTACGTGTCGGTGATCAATACTGGTAGTTTTGGCCGATTCTGACCCGTTTCTTGGATTATTACTCACTGTTTTGGGGTCCCGAAGCGATTTCCATAATTGTTGAACCCCAAGGTCCGCTTACGTGTCGGTCATCAACACTGGCAGTTTTGGCCGATTCTGGCCCGTTTTGTGGACTACTACTCACTACTTTGGGGTCCCGGAGTGATTTCCACGATTAACGAACCCTGGAGTGCGTTTACGTGTCGGTCATCAACAATCACAATTTTGGCCGATTCTGACCCGTTTCTTGGATTATTACTCACTGTTTTGGGGTCCCAAAGCGATTTCCATAGTAGTATAACCCCAAGGTGCGCTTACATGTCGGTCATGAACATTGGCTGTTTTGGCCGATTCTGGCCCGTTTCATGGACTATTACTCAATGCTTTGGGGTCCAGGAGTGGTTTCCATGGTTACCAAACCCTCGAGTGCGTTTACGTGTCGGTCGTAAACACTCGCTCTTTTGGCCAATTCTGGCCTGTTTCATGGACTATTACTTACTATTTTGGGGTCCTAGAGTGACTTCCACAATTAACAAACCCTGGGGTGCGTTTATGTGTCGGTCATCAACACTCGCTGTTTTGGCCGATTCTGGCCCGTTTCTTGGATTATTACTCACCGTTTTGGGGTCGCGAAGCGATTTCCATAATTATTGAACCCCAAGGTCTGCTTACGTGTCGATCATCAACACTGGCAGTTTTGGCCGATTCTGGCCCGTTTGATGGACTATTACTCACTGTTTTTGGGTCCCGGAGTGGTTTCCATGGTTAACAAACCATGCGGTGTGTTTACATGTCGGTCATCAACGCTCGCAATTTTGGCTTATTCTGACCTGTTTCTTCGAATATTACTCACTGTTTTGGGGTCCCGAAGCGATTTCCATAGGTGTTGGTCATCAACACTGGCAGTTTTGACCGATTCTGGCCCGGTTCTTGGACTATTACTCACTGTTTTGGGGTGCCAGAGCGATTTCCATAGTTGTTGAACCCCAAGAAGCGCTTACGTGTCGGTCATCAACACTGGCAGTTTTGGACGATTCTAGCCCGTTTCGTGGACGATTACTCACTATTTGGGGTTCCCGGAGTGATTTCCATGATTAACGAACCCTGGGGTGCGTTTACGTGTCGGTGATCAATACTGGTAGTTTTGGCCGATTCTGACCCGTTTCTTGGATTATTACTCACTGTTTAGGGGTCCCGAAGCGATTTCCATAATTGTTGAACCCCAAGGTCCGCTTACGTGTCGGTCATCAACACTGGCAGTTTTGGCCGATTCTGGCCCGTTTTGTGGACTACTACTCACTATTTTGGGGTCCTGGAGTGATTTCCACGATTAACGAACCCTGGAGTGCGTTTACGTGTCCGGCATCAACAATCACAATTTTGGCCGATTCTGACCCGTTTCTTGGATTATTACTCACTGTTTTGGGGTCCCAAAGCGATTTCCATAGTAGTATAACCCCAAGGTGCGCTTACATGTCGGTCATGAACATTGGCTGTTTTGGCCGATTCTGGCCCGTTTCATGGACTATTACTCAATGCTTTGGGGTCCAGGAGTGGTTTCCATGGTTACCAAACCCTCGAGTGCGTTTACGTGTCGGTCGTAAACACTCGCTCTTTTGGCCAATTCTGGCCTGTTTCATGGACTAGTACTTACTATTTTGGGGTCCTAGAGTGACTTCCACAATTAACAAACCCTGGGGTGCGTTTATGTGTCGGTCATCAACACTCGCTGTTTTGGCCGATTCTGGCCCGTTTCTTGGATTATTACTCACCGTTTTGGGGTCGCGAAGCGATTTCCATAATTGTTGAACCCCAAGGTCTGCTTACGTGTCGATCATCAACACTGGCAGTTTTGGCCGATTCTGGCCCGTTTGATGGACTATTACTCACTATTTTTGGGTCCCGGAGTGGTTTCCATGGTTAACAAACCATGCGGTGTGTTTACATGTCGGTCATCAACGCTCGCAATTTTGGCTTATTCTGACCTGTTTCTTCGAATATTACTCACTGTTTTGGGGTCCCGAAGCGATTTCCATAGGTGTTGGTCATCAACACTTGCAGTTTTGACCGATTCTGGCCCGGTTCTTGGACTATTACTCACTGTTTTGGGGTGCCAGAGCGATTTCCATAGTTGTTGAACCCCAAGAAGCGCTTACGTGTCGGTCATCAACACTGGCAGTTTTGGCCGATTCTAGCCCGTTTCGTGGACGATTACTCACTATTTGAGGTTCCCGGAGTGATTTCCATGATTAACGAACCCTGGGGTGCGTTTACGTGTCGGTGATCAATACTGGTAGTTTTGGCCGATTCTGACCCGTTTCTTGGATTATTACTCACTGTTTAAGGGTCCCGAAGCGATTTCCATAATTGTTGAACCCCAAGCTCCG
>NC_057807.1:688821-689607 GCF_018294505.1 Triticum aestivum
CAATTTTGGCCGATTCTGACCCGTTTCTTGGATTATTACTCACTGTTTTGGGGTCCCAAAGCGATTTCCATAGTAGTATAACCCCAAGGTGCGCTTACATGTCGGTCATGAACATTGGCTGTTTTGGCCGATTCTGGCCCGTTTCATGGACTATTACTCAATGCTTTGGGGTCCAGGAGTGGTTTCCATGGTTACCAAACCCTCGAGTGCGTTTACGTGTCGGTCGTAAACACTCGCTCTTTTGGCCAATTCTGGCCTGTTTCATGGACTATTACTTACTATTTTGGGGTCCTAGAGTGACTTCCACAATTAACAAACCCTGGGGTGCGTTTATGTGTCGGTCATCAACACTCGCTGTTTTGGCCGATTCTGGCCCGTTTCTTGGATTATTACTCACCGTTTTGGGGTCGCGAAGCGATTTCCATAATTATTGAACCCCAAGGTCTGCTTACGTGTCGATCATCAACACTGGCAGTTTTGGCCGATTCTGGCCCGTTTGATGGACTATTACTCACTGTTTTTGGGTCCCGGAGTGGTTTCCATGGTTAACAAACCATGCGGTGTGTTTACATGTCGGTCATCAACGCTCGCAATTTTGGCTTATTCTGACCTGTTTCTTCGAATATTACTCACTGTTTTGGGGTCCCGAAGCGATTTCCATAGGTGTTGGTCATCAACACTGGCAGTTTTGACCGATTCTGGCCCGGTTCTTGGACTATTACTCACTGTTTTGGGGTGCCAGAGCGATTTCCATAGTTGTTGAACCCCAAGAAGCGCTTACGTGTC
>NC_057807.1:693638-695488 GCF_018294505.1 Triticum aestivum
AACCCCAAGGTCCGCTTACGTGTCGGTCATCAACACTGGCAGTTTTGGCCGATTCTGGCCCGTTTTGTGGACTACTACTCACTATTTTGGGGTCCCGGAGTGATTTCCACGATTAACGAACCCTGGAGTGCGTTTACGTGTCGGTCATCAACAATCGCAATTTTGGCCGATTCTGACCTGTTTCTTGGATTATTACTCACTGTTTTGGGGTCCCAAAGCGATTTCCATAGTAGTATAACCCCAAGGTGCGCTTACATGTCGGTCATGAACATTGGCTGTTTTGGCCGATTCTGGCCCGTTTCATGGACTATTACTCAATGCTTTGGGGTCCAGGAGTGGTTTCCATGGTTACCAAACCCTCGAGTGCGTTTACGTGTCAGTCGTAAACACTCGCTCTTTTGGCCAATTCTGGCCTGTTTCATGGACTATTACTTACTATTTTGGGGTCCTAGAGTGACTTCCACAATTAACAAACCCTGGGGTGCGTTTATGTGTCGGTCATCAACACTCGCTGTTTTGGCCGATTCTGGCCCGTTTCTTGGATTATTACTCACCGTTTTGGGGTCGCGAAGCGATTTCCATAATTGTTGAACCCCAAGGTCTGCTTACGTGTCGATCATCAACACTGGCAGTTTTGGCTGATTCTGGCCCGTTTGATGGACTATTACTCACTATTTTTGGGTCCCGGAGTGGTTTCCATGGTTAACAAACCATGCGGTGTGTTTACATGTCGGTCATCAACGCTCGCAATTTTGGCTTATTCTGACCTGTTTCTTCGAATATTACTCACTGTTTTGGGGTCCCAAAGCGATTTCCATAGGTGTTGGTCATCAACACTGGCAGTTTTGACCGATTCTGGCCCGGTTCTTGGACTATTACTCACTGTTTTGGGGTGCCAGAGCGATTTCCATAGTTGTTGAACCCCAAGAAGCGCTTACGTGTCGGTCATCAACACTGGCAGTTTTGGCCGATTCAAGCCCGTTTCGTGGACGATTACTCACTATTTGGGGTTCCCGGAGTGATTTCCATGATTAACGAACCCTGGGGTGCGTTTACGTGTCGGTGATCAATACTGGTAGTTTTGGCCGATTCTGACCCGTTTCTTGGATTATTACTCACTGTTTAGGGGTCCTGAAGCGATTTCCATAATTGTTGAACCCCAAGGTCCGCTTACGTGTCGGTCATCAACACTGGTAGTTTTGGCCGATTCTGGCCCGTTTGATGGACTATTACTCACTGTTTTTGGGTCCCGGAGTGGTTTCCATGGTTAACAAACCATCCGGTGTGTTTACATGTCGGTCATCAACGCTCGCAATTTTGGCTTATTCTGACCTGTTTCTTCGAATATTACTCACTGTTTTGGGGTCCCGAAGCGATTTCCATAGGTGTTGGTCATCAACACTGGCAGTTTTGACCGATTCTGGCCCCGTTCTTGGACTATTACTCACTGTTTTGGGGTGCCAGAGCGATTTCCATAGTTGTTGAACCCCAAGAAGCGCTTACGTGTCGGTCATCAACACTCGCTGTTTTGGCCGATTCTGGCCCGTTTCTTGGATTATTACTCACCGTTTTGGGGTCGCGAAGCGATTTCCATAATTGTTGAACCCCAAGGTCTGCTTACGTGTCGATCATCAACACTGGCAGTTTTGGCCGATTCTGGCCCGTTTGATGGACTATTACTCACTATTTTTGGGTCCCGGAGTGGTTTCCATGGTTAACAAACCATGCGGTGTGTTTACATGTCGGTCATCAACGCTCGCAATTTTGGCTTATTCTGACCTGTTTCTTCGAATATTACTCACTGTTTTGGGGTCCCGAAGCGATTTCCATAGGTGTTGGTCATCAACACT
>NC_057807.1:698199-702838 GCF_018294505.1 Triticum aestivum
CTCACTGTTTAGGGGTCCCGAAGCGATTTCCATAATTGTTGAACCCCAAGGTCCGCTTACGTGTCGGTCATCAACACTGGCAGTTTTGGCCGATTCTGGCCCGTTTTGTGGACTACTACTCACTATTTTGGGGTCCCGGAGTGATTTCCACGATTAACGAACCCTGGAGTGTGTTTACGTGTCGGTCATCAACAATCGCAATTTTGGCCGATTCTGACCCGTTTCTTGGATTATTACTCACTGTTTTGGGGTCCCAAAGCGATTTCCATAGTAGTATAACCCCAAGGTGCGCTTACATGTCGGTCATGTACATTGGCTGTTTTGGCCGATTCTGGCCCGTTTCATGGACTATTACTCAATGCTTTGGGGTCCAGGAGTGGTTTCCATGGTTACCAAACCCTCGAGTGCGTTTACGTGTCGGTCGTAAACACTCGCTCTTTTGGCCAATTCTGGCCTGTTTCATGGACTATTACTTACTATTTTGGGGTCCTAGAGTGACTTCCACAATTAACAAACCCTGGGGTGCGTTTATGTGTCGGTCATCAACACTCGCTGTTTTGGCCGATTCTGGCCCGTTTCTTGGATTATTACTCACCGTTTTGGGGTCGCGAAGCGATTTCCATAATTGTTGCACCCCAAGGTCTGCTTACGTGTCGATCATCAACACTGGCAGTTTTGGCCGATTCTGGCCCGTTTGATGGACTATTACTCACTGTTTTTGGGTCCCGGAGTGGTTTCCATGGTTAACAAACCATGAGGTGTGTTTACATGTCGGTCATCAACACTCGCAATTTTGGCTTATTCTGACCTGTTTCTTCGAATATTACTCACTGTTTTCGGGTCCCGAAGCGATTTCCATAGGTGTTGGTCATCAACACTGGCAGTTTTGACCGATTCTGGCCCGGTTCTTGGACTATTACTCACTGTTTTGGGGTGCCAGAGCGATTTCCATAGTTGTTGAACCCCAAGAAGCGCTTACGTGTCGGTCATCAACACTGGCAGTTTTGGCCGATTCTAGCCCGTTTCATGGACGATTACTCACTATTTGGGGTTCCCTTAGTGATTTCCATGATTAACGAACCCTGGGGTGCGTTTACGTGTCGGTGATCAATACTGGTAGTTTTGGCCGATTCTAACCCGTTTCTTGGATTATTACTCACTGTTTAGGGGTCCCGAAGCGATTTCCATAATTGTTGAACCCCAAGGTCCGCTTACGTGTCGATCATCAACACTGGCAGTTTTGGCCGATTCTGGCCCGTTTTGTGGACTACTACTCACTATTTTGGGGTCCCGGAGTGATTTCCACGATTAACGAACCCTGGAGTGCGTTTACGTGTCGGTCATCAACAATCACAATTTTGGCCGATTCTGACCCGTTTCTTGGATTATTACTCATTGTTTTGGGGTCCCAAAGCGATTTCCATAGTAGTATAACCCCAAGGTGCGCTTACATGTCGGTCATGAACATTGGCTGTTTTGGCCGATTCTGGCCCGTTTCATGGACTATTACTCAATGCTTTGGGGTCCAGGAGTGGTTTCCATGGTTACCAAACCCTCGAGTGCGTTTACGTGTCGGTCGTAAACACTCGCTCTTTTGGCCAATTCTGGCCTGTTTCATGGACTATTACTTACTATTTTGGGGTCCTAGAGTGACTTCCACAATTAACAAACCCTGGGGTGCGTTTATGTGTCGGTCATCAACACTCGCTGTTTTGGCCGATTCTGGCCCGTTTCTTGGATTATTACTCACCGTTTTGGGGTCACGAAGCGATTTCCATAATTGTTGAACCCCAAGGTCTGCTTACGTGTCGATCATCAACACTGGCAGTTTTGGCCGATTCTGGCCCGTTTGATGGACTATTACTCACTGTTTTTGGGTCCCGGAGTGGTTTCCATGGTTAACAAACCATGCGGTGTGTTTACATGTCGGTCATCAACGCTCGCAATTTTGGCTTATTCTGACCTGTTTCTTCGAATATTACTCACTGTTTTGGGGTCCCGAAGCGATTTCCATAGGTGTTGGTCATCAACACTGGCAGTTTTGACCGATTCTGGCCCGGTTCTTGGACTATTACTCACTGTTTTGGGGTGCCAGAGCGATTTCCATAGTTGTTGAACCCCAAGAAGCGCTTACGTGTCGGTCATCAACACTGGCAGTTTTGGCCGATTCTGGCCCGGTTCTTGGACTATTACTCACTGTTTTGGGGTGCCAGAGCGATTTCCATAGTTGTTGAACCCCAAGAAGCGCTTACGTGTCGGTCATCAACACTGGCAGTTTTGGCCGATTCTAGCCCGTTTCGTGGACGATTACTCACTATTTGGGGTTCCCGGAGTGATTTCCATGATTAACGAACCCTGGGGTGCGTTTACGTGTCGGTGATCAATACTGGTAGTTTTGGCCGATTCTGACCCGTTTCTTGGATTATTACTCACTGTTTAGGGGTCCCGAAGCGATTTCCATAATTGTTGAACCCCAAGGTCCGCTTACGTGTCGGTCATCAACACTGGCAGTTTTGGCCGATTCTGGCCCGTTTTGTGGACTACTACTCACTATTTTGGGGTCCCGGAGTGATTTCCACGATTAACGAACCCTAGAGTGCGTTTACGTGTCGGTCATCAACAATCGCAATTTTGGCCGATTCTGACCCGTTTCTTGGATTATTACTCACTGTTTTGGGGTCCCAAAGCGATTTCCATAGTAGTATAACCCCAAGGTGCGCTTACATGTCGGTCATGAACATTGGCTGTTTTGGCCGATTCTGGCCCGTTTCATGGACTATTACTCAATGCTTTGGGGTCCAGGAGTGGTTTCCATGGTTACCAAACCCTCGAGTGCGTTTACGTGTCGGTCGTAAACACTCGCTCTTTTGGCCAATTCTGGCCTGTTTCATGGACTATTACTTACTATTTTGGGGTCCTAGAGTGACTTCCACAATTAACAAACCCTGGGGTGCGTTTATGTGTCGGTCATCAACACTCGCTGTTTTGGCCGATTCTGGCCCGTTTCTTGGATTATTACTCACCGTTTTGGGGTCGCGAAGCGATTTCCATAATTGTTGAACCCCAAGGTCTGCTTACGTGTCGATCATCAACACTGGCAGTTTTGGCTGATTCTGGCCCGTTTGATGGACTATTACTCACTATTTTTGGGTCCCGGAGTGGTTTCCATGGTTAACAAACCATGCGGTGTGTTTACATGTCGGTCATCAATGCTCGCAATTTTGGCTTATTCTGACCTGTTTCTTCGAATATTACTCACTGTTTTGGGGTCCCGAAGCGGTTTCCATAGGTGTTGGTCATCAACACTGGCAGTTTTGACCGATTCTGGCCCGGTTCTTGGACTATTACTCACTGTTTTGGGGTGCCAGAGCGATTTCCATAGTTGTTGAACCCCAAGAAGCGCTTACGTGTCGTTCATCAACACTGGCAGTTTTGGCCGATTCTAGCCCGTTTCGTGGACGATTACTCACTATTTGGGGTTCCCGGAGTGATTTCCATGATTAACGAACCCTGGGGTGCGTTTACGTATCGGTGATCAATACTGGTAGTTTGGGCCGATTCTGACCCGTTTCTTGGATTATTACTCACTGTTTAGGGGTCCCGAAGCGATTTCCATAATTGTTGAACCCCAAGGTCCGCTTACGTGTCGGTCATCAACACTGGCAGTTTTGGCCGATTCTGGCCCGTTTCTTGGATTATTACTCACTGTTTAGGGGTCCCGAAGCGATTTCCATAATTGACGAACCCTGGAGTGCGTTTACGTGTCGGTCATCAACAATCGCAATTTTGGCCGATTCTGACCCGTTTCTTGGATTATTACTCACTGTTTTGGGGTCCCAAAGCGATTTCCATAGTAGTATAACCCCAAGGTGCGCTGACATGTCGGTCATGAACATTGGCTGTTTTGGCCGATTCTGGCCCGTTTCATGGACTATTACTCAATGCTTTGGGGTCCAGGAGTGGTTTCCATGGTTACCAAACCCTCGAGTGCGTTTACGTGTCGGTCGTAAACACTCGCTCTTTTGGCCAATTCTGGCCTGTTTCATGGACTATTACTTACTATTTTGGGGTCCTAGAGTGACTTCCACAATTAACAAACCCTGGGGTGCGTTTATGTGTCGGTCATCAACACTCGCTGTTTTGGCCGATTCTGGCCCGTTTCTTAGATTATTACTCACCGTTTTGGGGTCGCGAAGCGATTTCCATAATTGTTGAACCCCAAGGTCTGCTTACGTGTCGATCATCAACACTGGCAGTTTTGGCTGATTCTGGCCCGTTTGATGGACTATTACTCACTATTTTTGGGTCCCGGAGTGGTTTCCATGGTTAACAAACCATGCGGTGTGTTTACATGTCGGTCGTCAACGCTCGCAATTTTGGCTTATTCTGACCTGTTTCTTCGAATATTACTCACTGTTTTGGGGTCCCGAAGCGATTTCCATAGGTGTTGGTCATCAACACTGGCAGTTTTGACCGATTCTGGCCCGGTTCTTGGACTATTACTCACTGTTTTGGGGTGCCAGAGCGATTTCCATAATTGTTGAACCCCAAGAAGCGCTTACGTGTCGGTCATCAACACTGGCAGTTTTGGCCGATTCTAGCCCGTTTCGTGGACGATTACTCACTATTTGGGGTTCCC
>NC_057807.1:702848-704730 GCF_018294505.1 Triticum aestivum
TGTTTTGGGGTCCCAAAGCGATTTCCATAGTAGTATAACCCCAAGGTGCGCTTACATGTCGGTCATGAACATTGGCTGTTTTGGCCGATTCTGGCCCGTTTCATGGACTATTACTCAATGCTTTGGGGTCCAGGAGTGGTTTCCATGGTTACCAAACCCTCGAGTGCGTTTACGTGTCGGTCGTAAACACTCGCTCTTTTGGCCAATTCTGGCCTGTTTCATGGACTATTACTTACTATTTTGGGGTCCTAGAGTGACTTCCACAATTAACAAACCCTGGGGTGCGTTTATGTGTCGGTCATCAACACTCGCTGTTTTGGCCGATTCTGGCCCGTTTCTTGGATTATTACTCACCGTTTTGGGGTCGCGAAGCGATTTCCATAATTGTTGAACCCCAAGGTCTGCTTACGTGTCGATCATCAACACTGGCAGTTTTGAATGATTCTGGCCCGTTTGATGGACTATTACTCACTATTTTTGGGTCCCGGAGTGGTTTCCATGGTTAACAAACCATGCGGTGTGTTTACATGTCGGTCGTCAACGCTCGCAATTTTGGCTTATTCTGACCTGTTTCTTCGAATATTACTCACTGTTTTGGGGTCCCGAAGCGATTTCCATAGTTGTTGGTCATCAACACTGGCAGTTTTGACCGATTCTGGCCCGGTTCTTGGACTATTACTCACTGTTTTGGGGTGCCAGAGCGATTTCCATAATTGTTGAACCCCAAGAAGCGCTTACGTGTCGGTCATCAACACTGGCAGTTTTGGCCGATTCTAGCCCGTTTCGTGGACGATTACTCACTATTTGGGGTTCCCTTAGTGATTTCCATGATTAACGAACCCTAGGGTGCGTTTACGTGTCGGTGATCAATACTGGTAGTTTTGGCCGATTATGACCCGTTTCTTGGATTATTACTCACTGTTTAGGGGTCCCGAAGCGATTTCCATAATTGTTGAACCCCAAGGTCCGCTTACGTGTCGGTCATCAACACTGGCAGTTTTGGCCGATTCTGGCCCGTTTTGTGGACTACTACTCACTATTTTGGGGTCCCAGAGTGATTTCCACGATTAACGAACCCTGGAGTGAGTTTACGTGTCGGTCATCAACAATCACAATTTTGGCCGATTCTGACCCGTTTCTTGGATTATTACTCACTGTTTTGGGGTCCCAAAGCGATTTCCATAGTAGTATAACCCCAAGGTGCGCTTACATGTCGGTCATGAACATTGGCTGTTTTGGCCGATTCTGGCCCGTTTCATGGACTATTACTCAATGCTTTGGGGTCCAGGAGTGGTTTCCATGGTTACCAAACCCTCGAGTGCGTTTACGTGTCGGTCGTAAACACTCGCTCTTTTGGCCAATTCTGGCCTGTTTCATGGACTATTACTTACTATTTTGGGGTCCTAGAGTGACTTCCACAATTAACAAACCCTGGGGTGCGTTTATGTGTCGGTCATCAACACTCGCTGTTTTGGCCGATTCTGGACCGTTTCTTGGATTATTACTCACCGTTTTGGGGTCGCGAAGCGATTTCCATAATTGTTGAACCCCAATGTCTGCTTACGTGTCGATCATCAACACTGGCAGTTTTGGCCGATTCTGGCCCGTTTGATGGACTATTACTCACTGTTTTTGGGTCCCGGAGTGGTTTCCATGGTTAATGAACCATGCGGTGTGTTTACATATTGGTCATCAACGCTCGCAATTTTGGCTTATTCTGACCTGTTTCTTCGAATATTACTCACTGTTTTGGGGTCCCGAAGCGATTTCCATAGGTGTTGGTCATCAACACTGGCAGTTTTGACCGATTCTGGCCCGGTTGTTGGACTATTACTCACTGTTTTGGGGTGCCAGAGCGATTTCCATAGTTGTTGAACCCCAA
>NC_057807.1:704796-707847 GCF_018294505.1 Triticum aestivum
CGATTCTAGCCCGTTTCGTGGACGATTACTCACTATTTGGGGTTCCCGGAGTGATTTCCATGATTAACGAACCCTGGGGTGCGTTTACGTGTCGGTGATCAATACTGGTAGTTTTGGCCGATTCTGACCCGTTTCTTGGATTATTACTCACTGTTTTGGGGTCCCGAAGCGATTTCCATAATTGTTGAACCCCAAGGTCCGCTTACGTGTCGGTCATCAACACTGGCAGTTTTGGCCGATTCTGGCCCGTTTTGTGGACTACTACTCACTATTTTGGGGTCCCGAAGTGATTTCCACGATTAACGAACCCTGGAGTGCGTTTACCTGTCGGTCATCAACAATCACAATTTTGGCCGATTCTGACCCGTTTCTTGGATTATTACTCATTGTTTTGGGGTCCCAAAGCGATTTCCATAGTAGTATAACCCCAAGGTGCGCTTACATGTCGGTCATGAACATTGTCTGTTTTGGCCGATTCTGGCCCGTTTCATGGACTATTACTCAATGCTTTGGGGTCCAGGAGTGGTTTCCATGGTTACCAAACCCTCGAGTGCGTTTACGTGTCGGTCATAAACACTCGCTCTTTTGGCCAATTCTGGCCTGTTTCATGGACTATTACTTACTATTTTGGGGTCCTAGAGTGACTTCCACAATTAACAAACCCTGGGGTGCGTTTATGTGTCGGTCATCAACACTCGCTGTTTTGGCCGATTCTGGCCCGTTTCTTGGATTATTACTCACCGTTTTGGGGTCGCGAAGCGATTTCCATAATTGTTGAACCCCAAGGTCTGCTTACGTGTCGATCATCAACACTGGCAGTTTTGGCCGATTCTGGCCCGTTTGATGGACTATTACTCACTGTTTTTGGGTCCCGGAGTGGTTTCCATGGTTAACAAACCATGAGGTGTGTTTACATGTCGGTCATCAACGCTCGCAATTTTGGCTTATTCTGACCTGTTTCTTCGAATATTACTCACTGTTTTCGGGTCCCGAAGCGATCTCCATAGGTGTTGGTCATCAACACTGGCAGTTTTGACCGATTCTGGCCCGGTTCTTGGACTATTACTCACTGTTTTGGGGTGCCAGAGCGATTTCCATAGTTGTTGAACCCCAAGAAGCGCTTACGTGTCGGTCATCAACACTGGCAGTTTTGGCCGATTCTAGCCCGTTTCGTGGACGATTACTCACTATTTGGGGTTCCCAGAGTTATTTCCATGATTAACGAACCCTGGGGTGCGTTTACATGTCGGTGATCAATACTGGTAGTTTTGGCCGATTCTGACCCGTTTCTTGGATTATTACTCACTGTTTAGGGGTCCCGAAGCGATTTCCATAATTGTTGAACCCCAAGGTCCACTTACGTGTCGGTCATCAACACTGGCAGTTTTGGCCGATTCTGGCCCGTTTTGTGGACTACTACTCACTATTTTGGGGTCCTGGAGTGATTTCCACGATTAACGAACCCTGGAGTGCGTTTACGTGTCGGGCATCAACAATCACAATTTTGGCCGATTCTGACCCATTTCTTGGATTATTACTCACTGTTTTGGGGTCCCAAAGCGATTTCCATAGTAGTATAACCCCAAGGTGCGCTTACATGTCGGTCATGAACATTGGCTGTTTTGGCCGATTCTGGCCCGTTTCATGGACTATTACTCAATGCTTTGGGGTCCAGGAGTGGTTTCCATGGTTACCAAACCCTCGAGTGCGTTTATGTGTCGGTCGTAAACACTCGCTCTTTTGGCCAATTCTGGCCTGTTTCATGGACTATTACTTACTATTTTGGGGTCCTAGAGTGACTTCCACAATTAACAAACCCTGGGGTGCGTTTATGTGTCGGTCATCAACACTCGCTGTTTTGGCCGATTCTGGCCCGTTTCTTGGATTATTACTCACCGTTTTGGGGTCGCGAAGCGATTTCCATAATTGTTGAACCCCAAGGTCTGCTTACGTGTCGATCATCAACACTGGCAGTTTTGGCCGATTCTGGCCCGTTTGATGGACTATTACTCACTGTTTTTGGGTCCCGAAGTGGTTTCCATAGTTAACGAACCATGCGGTGTGTTTACATGTCGGTCATCAACGCTCGCAGTTTTGGCTTATTCTGACCTGTTTCTTCGAATATTACTCACTGTTTTGGGGTCCCGAAGCGATTTCCATAGGTGTTGAACACCAAGGTGCGCTTACGTGTTGGTCATCAACACTGACAGTTTTGACCGATTCTGGCCTGCTTCATGGGGCTATTACTCACTGTTTTGGAGTCCCGGAGCGATTTCCATAGTTGTTGAACCCCAAGATGAGCTTACGTGTGGGTCATCAACATTGGCAGTTTTGGCCTATTCTGGCCCATTTCGTGGACTATTACTCACTGCTTTGGGGTCCCGGAGTGGTTTCCATGGTTAAGGAACCCTGTGATGCGTTTACTTGTCGGGCATCAACACTCGCAATTTTGGACGATTCTGACCCATTTCTTGGATTAATACTCACTGTTTTGGGGTCCCGAAGCTATTTCCATAGTTGTTGAACACCAAGGTGCACTTACGTGTCAGTCATCAACACTAGCAGTTTTGGCAGATTCTGGCCCGTTTCATGGACTATTACTCACCATTTTGGGATCGCAGAGTGATTTCCATGATTAATGAACCCTGGGGTGCGTTTACGTGTCAGTGATCAATACTGGTAGTTTTGGCCGATTCTGACCCGTTTCTTGCATTATTACTCACTGTTTTGGGGTCCCGAAGTGATTTCCATAATTGTTGAACCCCAAGGTCCGCTTATGTGTCGGTCATCAACACTGGCAGTTTTGGCCGATTCTGGCCTGTTTCGTGGACTACTACTCACTATTTTGGGGTCCCGGAGAGTGCGTTTACGTGTCGGTCATCAACACTCACAATTTCGGCCGATTCTGACCCGTTTCTTGGATTATTACTCACTGTTTTGGGGTCCCAAAGCGATTTCCATAGTAGTATAACCCCAAGGTGCGTTTACATGTCGGTCATGAACATTGGCTGTTTTGGCCGATTCTAGCCCGTTTCATGGACTATTACTCAA
>NC_057807.1:708247-708959 GCF_018294505.1 Triticum aestivum
TGTCGATCATCAACACTGGCAGTTTTGGCCGATTCTGGCCCGTTTGATGGACTATTACTCACTGTTTTTGGGTCCCGGAGTGGTTTCCATGGTTAACGAACCATGCGGTGTGTTTACATGTCGGTCATCAACGCTCGCAATTTTGGCTTATTCTGACCTGTTTCTTCGAATATTACTCACTGTTTTGGGGTCCCGAAGCGATTTCCATAGGTGTTGAACACCAAGGTGCGCTTACGTGTTGGTCATCAACACTGGCAGTTTTGGCCGATTCTGGCCCGTTTGATGGACTATTACTCACTATTTTGGGGTCCCAGAGTGACTTCCACAATTAACGAACCATGCGGTGTGTTTACATGTCGGTCATCAACACTCGCTGTTTTGACCGATTCTGGACCGTTTCTTGGATTACTACTCACCGTTTTGGGGTCGCGAAGCGATTTCCATAATTGTTGAACCCCAAGGTGCGCTTACGTGTTGGTCATCAACACTGGCAGTTTTGACCGATTCTGGCCCGGTTCTTGGACTATTACTCACTGTTTTGGGGTGCCAGAGCGATTTCCATAGTTGTTGAACCCCAAGAAGCGCTTACGTGTCGGTCAGCAGCACTGGCAGTTTTGGCTGATTCTAGCCCGTTTCGTGGACGATTACTCACTATTTGGGGTTCCCGGAGTGATTTCCATGATTAACGAACCCTGGGGTGCGTTTACGTGTC
>NC_057807.1:709086-709631 GCF_018294505.1 Triticum aestivum
TTACTCACTGTTTTGGGGTCCCAAAGCGATTTTCATAGTAGTATAACCCCAAGGTGTGCTTACATGTCGGTCATGAACATTGGCTGTTTTGGCCGATTCTGGCCCGTTTCATGGACTATTACTCAATGCTTTGGGGTCCAAGAGTGGTTTCCATGGTTAACGAACCCTCGGGTGCGTTTACGCGTCGGTCATCAACACTCGCTCTTTTCGCCAATTCTGGCCTGTTTCATGGACTATTACTCACTATTTTGGGGTCCTAGAGTGACTTCCACAATTAACAAACCCTGGGGTGCGTTTATGTGTCGGTCATCAACCCTCGCTGTTTTGGCCGATTCTGGCCTGTTTCTTGGATTATTACTCACCGTTTTGGGGTCGCGAAGCGATTTCCATAATTGTTAAACCCCAAGGTCTTCTTACATGTCGATCATCAACACTGGCAGTTTTGGCCGATTCTGGCCCGTTTGATGGACTATTACTCACTGTTTTTGGGTCCCGGAGTGGTTTCCATGGTTAACGAACCATGCGGTGTGTTTACATGTCGGTCA
>NC_057807.1:709751-711154 GCF_018294505.1 Triticum aestivum
CGGAGTGATTTCCACGATTAACGAACCCTGGAGTGCGTTTACGTGTCGGTCATCAACACCCACAATTTTGGCCGATTCTGACCCGTTTCTTGGATTATTACTCACTGTTTTGGGGTCCCAAAGAGATTTTCATAGTAGTATAACCCCAAGGTGTGCTTACATGTCGGTCATGAACATTGGCTGTTTTGGCCGATTCTGGCCCGTTTCATGGACTATTACTCAATGCTTTGGGGTCCAAGAGTGGTTTCCATGGTTAACGAACCCTCGGGTGCGTTTACGTGTCGGTCATCAACACTCGCTCTTTTCGCCAATTCTGGCCTGTTTCATGGACTATTACTCACTATTTTGGGGTCCTAGAGTGACTTCCACAATTAACAAACCCTGGGGTGCGTTTATGTGTCGGTCATCAACCCTCGCTGTTTTGGCCGATTCTGGCCTGTTTCTTGGATTATTACTCACCGTTTTGGGGTCGCGAAGCGATTTCCATAATTGTTAAACCCCAAGGTCTTCTTACATGTCGATCATCAACACTGGCAGTTTTGGCCGATTCTGGCCCGTTTGATGGACTATTACTCACTGTTTTTGGGTCCCGGAGTGGTTTCCATGGTTAACGAACCATGCGGTGTGTTTACATGTCGGTCACCAACGCTCGCAATTTTGGCTTATTCTGACCTGTTTCTTCGAATATTACTCACTGTTTTGGGGTCCCGAAGCGATTTCCATAGGTGTTGAACACCAAGGTGCGCTTACGTGTTGGTCATCAACACTGACAGTTTTGACCGATTCTGGCCTGCTTCATGGGGCTATTACTCACTGTTTTGGAGTCCTGGAGCGATTTCCATAGTTGTTGAACCCCAAGATGCGCTTACGTGTCGGTCATCAACACTGGCAGTTTTGGCCGATTCTGGCCCATTTCGTGGACTATTACTCACTATTTGGGGCCCCGGAGTGATTTCGACGATTAACAAACCCTAGGGTGTGTTTACGTGTCGGTTATCAACACTGGCAGTTTTGGCTGATTCTGACCCGTTTCTTGGATTATTACTCACTGTTTTGGGGTCCCAAAGCGATTTCCATAGTAGTATAAGCCCAAGGTGCGCTTACGTGTCGGTCATCCACACTGGCAGTTTTGGCCGATTCTGGCCCGTTTCGTGGACTACTCACTATTTTGGGGTCCGAGAGTGCTTTCCACGATTAACGAACCCTGGGTGCGTTTACGTGTCGGTCATCAACACTCGCAGTTTTGCCCGATTCTGGCCCGTCTCATGGACTATTACTCACTGCTTTGGGGTCCAGGAGTGGTTTCCACGGTTAAGGAACCCTGTGATGCGTTTACTTGTCGGGCATCAACACTCGCAATTTTGGACGATCCTAACCCATTTCTTGGATTAATACTCACTGTT
>NC_057807.1:712375-714658 GCF_018294505.1 Triticum aestivum
GGGTCCTAGAGTGAATTCCACAATTAACAAACCCTGGGGTGCGTTTATGTGTCGGTCATCAACACTCGCTCTTTTGGCCAATTCTGGCCTGTTTCATGGACTATTACTCACTATTTTGGGGTCCCAGAGTGACTTCCACAATTAACAAACCCTGGGGTGCGTTTATGTGTCGGTCATCAACACTCGCTGTTTTGGCCGATTCTGGCCCGTTTCTTGGATTATTACTCACCGTTTTGGGGTCGCGAAGCGATTTCCATAATTGTTTAACCCCAAGGTCTGCTTACGT
The DNA here is from genome assembly GCF_018294505.1 of Triticum aestivum. Taxonomy (NCBI): domain Eukaryota; kingdom Viridiplantae; phylum Streptophyta; class Magnoliopsida; order Poales; family Poaceae; genus Triticum; species Triticum aestivum. Next base: position 712,662 of record NC_057807.1, read on the forward strand.
GTCGATCATCAACACTGGCAGTTTTGGCCGATTCTGGCCCGTTTGATGGACTATTACTCACTGTTTTTGGGTCCCGGAGTGGTTTCCATGGTTAACAAACCATGCGGTGTGTTTACATGTCGGTCATCAACGCTCGCAATTTTGGCTTATTCTGACCTGTTTCTTCGAAATATTACTCACTGTTTTGGTGTCCCGGAGCGATTGCCATAGGTGTTGAACACCAAGGTGCGCTTACGTGTTGGTCATCAACACTGGTAGTTTTGACCGATTCTGGACCGGTTCTTGGACTATTACTCACTGTTTTGGGTTGCAGAGCGATTTCCATAGTTGTTGAACCCCAAGAAGCGCTTACGTGTCGGTCATCAACACTGGCAGTTTTGGCCGATTCTAGCCTGTTTCGTGGAAGATTACTCAGTATTTGGGATTCCCGGAGTGATTTCCATGATTAACGAACCCTGGGGTGCGTTTACGTGTCGGTGATCAATACTGGTAGTTTTGGCCGATTCTGACCTGTTTCTTGGATTATTACTCACTGTTTTGGGGTCCCGAAGCGATTTCCATAATTGTTGAAACCCAAGGTCCGCTTACGTGTCGGTCATCAACACTGGCAGTTTTGGCCGATTCTGGCCCGTTTCGTGGACTACTACTCACTATTTTGGGGTCCCGGAGTGATTTCCACGATTAACGAACCCTGGAGAGCGTTTACGTGTCGGTCATCAACACTCACAATTTTGGCCGATTCTGACCCGTTTCTTGGATTATTACTCACTGTTTTGGGGTCCCAAAGCGATTTCCATAGTAGTATAACCCCAAGGTGCGCTTACATGTCGGTCATGAACATTGGCTGTTTTGGCCGATTCTGGCCCGTTTCAAGGACTATTACTCAATGCTTTGGGGTCCAGGAGTGGTTTCCATGGTTAACGAACCCTCGGGTGCGTTTACGTGTTGGTCATCAACACTCGCTCTTTTGGCCAATTCTGGCCTGTTTCATGGACTATTACTCACTATTTTGGGGTCCTAGAGTGACTTCCACAATTAACAAACCCTGGGGTGCGTTTATGTGTCGGTCATCAACACTAGCTGTTTTGGCCGATTCTGGCCTGTTTCTTGGATTATTACTCGCCGTTTTGGGGTCGCGAAGCGATTTCCATAATTGTTGAACCCCAAGGTCTGCTTACGTGTCGATCATCAACACTGGCAGTTTTGGCCGATTCTGGCCCGTTTGATGGACCATTACTCACTGTTTTTGGGTCCCGGAGTGGTTTCCATGGTTAACGAACCATGCGGTGTGTTTACATGTCGGTCATCAACGCTCGCAATTTTGGCTTATTCTAACCTCTTTCTTCGAATATTACTCACTGTTTTGGGGTCCCGAAGCGATTTCCATAGGTGTTGAACACCAAGGTGCGCTTACATGTTGGTCATCAACACTGACAGTTTTGACCGATTCTGGCCTGCTTCATGGGGCTATTACTCACTGTTTTGGAGTCCCGGAGTGATTTCCATAGTTGTTGAACCCCAAGATGCGCTTACGTGTCGGTCATTAACACTGGCAGTTTTGGCCGATTCTGGCCCATTTCATGGACTATTACTCACTATTTGGGGACCCGGAGTGATTTCGACGATTAACAAACCCTGGGGTGTGTTTACATATCGGTTATCAACACTGGCAGTTTTGGCTGATTCTGACCCGTTTCTTGGATTATTACTCACTGTTTTGGGGTCCCAAAGCGATTTCCATAGTAATATAAGCCCAAGGTGCGCTTACTTGTCGGTCATCCACACTGGCAGTTTTGGCCGATTCTGGCCCGTTTCGTGGACTATTACTCACTATATTGGGGTCCCAGAGTGCTTTCCACGATTAACAAACCCTGGGTGCGTTTACATGTCGGTCATCAACACTAGCTGTTTTGGCCGATTCTGGCCTGTTTCTTGGATTATTACTCGCCCTTTTGGGGTCGCGAAGCGATTTCCATAATTGTTGAACCCCAAGGTCT
>NC_057807.1:718645-720850 GCF_018294505.1 Triticum aestivum
TGTCGGTCATCAACACTGGCAGTTTTGGCCGATTCTGGCCCGTTTCGTGGACTACTACTCACTATTTTGGGGTCCCGGAGTGATTTCCATGATTAACGAACCCTGGAGTGCGTTTACGTGTCGGTCATCAACACTCACAATTTTGGCCGATTCTGACCCGTTTCTTGGATTATTACTCACTGTTTTGGGGTCCCAAAGCGATTTCCATAGTAGTATAACCCCAAGGTGCGCTTACATGTCGGTCATGAACATTGGCTGTTTTGGCCGATTCTGGCCCGTTTCAAGGACTATTACTCAATGCTTTGGGGTCCAGGAGTGGTTTCCATGGTTAACGAACCCTCGGGTGCGTTTACGTGTCGGTCATCAACACTCGCTCTTTTGGCCAATTCTGGCCTGTTTCATGGACTATTACTCACTATTTTGGGGTCCTAGAGTGAATTCCACAATTAACAAACCCTGGGGTGCGTTTATGTGTCGGTCATCAACACTCGCTCTTTTGGCCAATTCTGGCCTGTTTCATGGACTATTACTCACTATTTTGGGGTCCCAGAGTGACTTCCACAATTAACAAACCCTGGGGTGCGTTTATGTGTCGGTCATCAACACTCGCTGTTTTGGCCGATTCTGGCCCGTTTCTTGGATTATTACTCACCGTTTTGGGGTCGCGAAGCGATTTCCATAATTGTTTAACCCCAAGGTCTGCTTACGTGTCGATCATCAACACTGGCAGTTTTGGCCGATTCTGGCCCGTTTGATGGACTATTACTCACTGTTTTTGGGTCCCGGAGTGGTTTCCATGGTTAACAAACCATGCGGTGTGTTTACATGTCGGTCATCAACGCTCGCAATTTTGGCTTATTCTGACCTGTTTCTTCGAAATATTACTCACTGTTTTGGTGTCCCGGAGCGATTTCCATAGGTGTTGAACACCAAGGTGCGCTTACGTGTTGGTCATCAACACTGGCAGTTTTGACCGATTCTGGCCCGGTTCTTGGACTATTACTCACTGTTTTGGGTTGCAGAGCGATTTCCATAGTTGTTGAACCCCAAGAAGCGCTTACGTGTCGGTCATCAACACTGGCAGTTTTGGCCGATTCTAGCCTGTTTCGTGGACGATTACTCACTATTTGGGATTCCCGGAGTGATTTCCATGATTAACGAAACCTGGGGTGCGTTTACGTGTCGGTGAGCAATACTGGTAGTTTTGGCCGATTCTGACCTGTTTCTTGGATTATTACTCACTGTTTTGGGGTCCCGAAGCGATTTCCATAATTGTTGAAACCCAAGGTCCGCTTACGTGTCGGTCATCAACACTGGCAGTTTTGGCCGATTCTGGCCCGTTTCGTGGACTACTACTCACTATTTTGGGGTCCCGGAGTGATTTCCACGATTAACGAACCCTGGAGTGCGTTTACGTGTCGGTCATCAACACTCACAATTTTGGCCGATTCTGACCCGTTTCTTGGATTATTACTCACTGTTTTGGGGTCCCAAAGCGATTTCCATAGTAGTATAACCCCAAGGAGCGCTTACATGTCGGTCATGAACATTGGCTGTTTTGGCCGATTCTGGCCCGTTTCAAGGACTATTACTCAATGCTTTGGGGTCCAGGAGTGGTTTCCATGGTTAACGAACCCTCGGGTGCGTTTACGTGTTGGTCATCAACACTCGCTCTTTTGGCCAATTCTGGCCTGTTTCATGGACTATTACTCACTATTTCGGGGTCCTAGAGTGACTTCCACAATTAACAAACCCTGGGGTGCGTTTATGTGTCGGTCATCAACACTAGCTGTTTTGGCCGATTCTGGCCTGTTTCTTGGATTATTACTCGCCGTTTTGGGGTCGCGAAGCGATTTCCATAATTGTTGAACCCCAAGGTCTGCTTACGTGTCGATCATCAACACTGGCAGTTTTGGCCGATTCTGGCCCGTTTGATGGACCATTACTCACTGTTTTTGGGTCCCGGAGTGGTTTCCATGGTTAACGAACCATGCGGTGTGTTTACATGTCGGTCATCAACGCTCGCAATTTTGGCTTATTCTGACCTCTTTCTTCGAATATTACTCACTGTTTTGGGGTCCCGAAGCGATTTCCATAGGTGTTGAACACCAAGGTGCGCTTACGTGTTGGTCATCAACACTGACAGTTTTGACCGATTCTGGCCTGCTTCATGGGGCTATTACTCACTGTTTTGGAGTCCCGGAG
>NC_057807.1:720860-722149 GCF_018294505.1 Triticum aestivum
CGGTCATTAACACTGGCAGTTTTGGCCGATTCTGGCCCATTTCATGGACTATTACTCACTATTTGGGGCCCCGGAGTGATTTCGACGATTAACAAACCCTGGGGTGTGTTTACATATCGGTTATCAACACTGGCAGTTTTGGCTGATTCTGACCCGTTTCTTGGATTATTACTCACTGTTTTGGGGTCCCGGAGCGATTTCCATAGTAATATAAGCCCAAGGTGCGCTTACTTGTCGGTCATCCACACTGGCAGTTTTGGCCGATTCTGGCCCGTTTCGTGGACTATTACTCACTATATTGGGGTCCCAGAGTGCTTTCCACGATTAACAAACCCTGGGTGCGTTTACGTGTCGGTCATCAACACTAGCTGTTTTGGCCGATTCTGGCCTGTTTCTTGGATTATTACTCGCCGTTTTGGGGTCGCGAAGCGATTTCCATAATTGTTGAACCCCAAGGTCTGCTTACGTGTCGATCATCAACACTGGCAGTTTTGGCCGATTCTGGCCCGTTTGATGGACCATTACTCACTGTTTTTGGGTCCCGGAGTGGTTTCCATGGTTAACGAACCATGCGGTGTGTTTACATGTCGGTCATCAACGCTCGCAATTTTGGCTTATTCTGACCTCTTTCTTCGAATATTACTCACTGTTTTGGGGTCCCGAAGCGATTTCCATAGGTGTTGAACACCAAGGTGCGCTTACGTGTTGGTCATCAACACTGACAGTTTTGACCGATTCTGGCCTGCTTCATGGGGCTATTACTCACTGTTTTGGAGTCCCGGAGTGATTTCCATAGTTGTTGAACCCCAAGATGCGCTTACGTGTCGGTCATTAACACTGGCAGTTTTGGCCGATTCTGGCCCATTTCATGGACTATTACTCACTATTTGGGGCCCCGGAGTGATTTCGACGATTAACAAACCCTGGGGTGTGTTTACATATCGGTTATCAACACTGGCAGTTTTGGCTGATTCTGACCCGTTTCTTGGATTATTACTCACTGTTTTGGGGTCCCGAAGCGATTTCCATAGTAATATAAGCCCAAGGTGCGCTTACTTGTCGGTCATCCACACTGGCAGTTTTGGCCGATTCTGGCCCGTTTCGTGGACTATTACTCACTATATTGGGGTCCCAGAGTGCTTTCCACGATTAACAAACCCTGGGTGCGTTTACGTGTCGGTCATCAACACTCGCGGTTTTGGCCGATTCTGGCCCGTTTCGTGGACTACTCACTATTTTGGGGTCCGAGAGTGCTTTCCACGATTAACGAACCCTGGGTGCGTTTACGT
>NC_057807.1:722159-722583 GCF_018294505.1 Triticum aestivum
GTCATCAACACTCGCTGTTTTGGCCGATTCTGGCCCGTTTCTTGGATTATTACTCACCATTTTGGGGTCGCGAAGCGATTTCCATAATTGTTTAACCCCAAGGTCTGCTTACGTGTCGATCATCAACACTGGCAGTTTTGGCCGATTCTGGCCCGTTTGATGGACTATTACTCACTGTTTTTGGGTCCCGGAGTGGTTTCCATGGTTAACAAACCATGCGGTGTGTTTACATGTCGGTCATCAACGCTCGCAATTTTGGCTTATTCTGACCTGTTTCTTCGAAATATTACTCGCTGTTTTGGGGTCCCGGAGCGATTTCCATAGGTGTTGAACACCAAGGTGCGCTTACGTGTTGGTCATCAACACTGGCAGTTTTGACCGATTCTGGCCCGGTTCTTGGACTATTACTCACTGTTTTGGGTTG
>NC_057807.1:722614-724035 GCF_018294505.1 Triticum aestivum
ACACTGGCAGTTTTGGCCGATTCTGGCCCGTTTCGTGGACTATTACTCACTATATTGGGGTCCCAGAGTGCTTTCCACGATTAACGAACCCTGGGTGCGTTTACGTGTCGGTCATCAACACTCGCAGTTTTGGCCGATTCTGGCCCGTCTCGTGGACTATTACTCACTGCTTTGGGGTCCCGGAGTGGTTTCCATGGTTAACGAACGCGGTGATGCGTTTACGTGTCGGTCATCAACACTCACATTTTTGGCCGGTTTTGACCCTTTTCTTGGATTACTACTCACTGTTTTGGGGTCCCGAAGCGATTTCCATAGTTGTTGAACCCCAAGGTGCGCTTACGTGTTGGTCATCAACACTGGCAATTTCGCCGATTCTGGCCCGTTTCGTGGACTATTACTCACCATTTTGGGATCCTAGAGTGATTTCCACGATTAACGAACCCTGTGGTGCGTTTACGTGTCTGTCATCAACACTCGCAGTTTTGGCCGATTCTGGCCCGTTTCTTGGACTATTACTCACCGTTTCGTGGTCACGAAGCGATTTCCACGATTAACGAACCCTGGGGTGCGTTTACGTGTCGGTTATCAACGCTGGCAGTTTTGGCAGATTCAGACCCATTTCTTGGATTATTACTCACTGTTTTGGTGTCCCGAGGCGATTTCCATAGTTGTTGAACTCCAAGGTGCGCTTACGTGTCGGTCATCCACATTGGCAGTTTTGGCCGATTCTGGCCCGTTTCGTGGACTATTACTCACTATTCTGGGGTCCTAGAGTGATTTCCACGATTAAAGAAACCTGGGTGCGCTTACGTGTCGGTCATCAACACTGGCTGTTTTGGCCGATTCTGGCCCGTTTCATGAATATTACTCACTGTTTCGGGGTCCCGGAACGATTTCCATAGTTGTCGAACCCCAAGGTGCACTTACGTGTCGGTCATCAACACTGGCAGTTTTGGCCGACTCTGGGCCGTTTCGTCGACTATTACTTACCTTTTTGGGATGCCAGAGTGATTTCCACGATTAACGAAACCTGTGCTGCGTTTATGTGTCGGTCATCAACACTGGCCGTTTTGGCCGATTCTGGCCCGTTTCGTGGACTATTACTCACTATTTGTGGGTACCGGAGTGATTTCCATGATTAACGAACTCCGGGTGCGTTTACGTGTCGGTTATCAACACTGGCAGTTTTGGCCGATTCAGACCCATTTCTTGGATTATTACTCACTGTTTTGGGGTCCCGAAGCGATTTCCATAGTTGTTGAACTCCAAGGTGCGCTTACGTGTCGGTCATCCACACTGGCAGTTTTGGCCTATTCTGGCCCGTTTCGTGGACTATTACTCACTATTTTGGTGTCCCAGAGTGATTTCCACGATTAAAGAACCCTGGGTGCGTTTACGTGTCAGTCATCAACACTGGCAGT
>NC_057807.1:726189-726988 GCF_018294505.1 Triticum aestivum
CCCAAGGTGCGCTTACATGTCGGTCATGAACATTGGCTGTTTTGGCCGATTCTGGCCCGTTTCAAGGACTATTACTCAATGCTTTGGGGTCCAGGAGTGGTTTCCATGGTTAACGAACCCTCGGGTGCGTTTACGTGTCGGTCATCAACACTCGCTCTTTTGGCCAATTCTGGCCTGTTTCATGGACTATTACTCACTATTTTGGGGTCCTAGAGTGAATTCCACAATTAACAAACCCTGGGGTGCGTTTATGTGTCGGTCATCAACACTCGCTCTTTTGGCCAATTCTGGCCTGTTTCATGGACTATTACTCACTATTTTGGGGTTCCAGAGTGACTTCCACAATTAACAAACCCTGGGGTGCGTTTATGTGTCGGTCATCAACACTCGCTGTTTTGGCCGATTCTGGCCCGTTTCTTGGATTATTACTCACCATTTTGGGGTCGCGAAGCGATTTCCATAATTGTTTAACCCCAAGGTCTGCTTACGTGTCGATCATCAACACTGGCAGTTTTGGCCGATTCTGGCCCGTTTGATGGACTATTACTCACTGTTTTTGGGTCCCGGAGTGGTTTCCATGGTTAACAAACCATGCGGTGTGTTTACATATCGGTCATCAACGCTCGCAATTTTGGCTTATTCTGACCTGTTTCTTCGAAATATTACTCGCTGTTTTGGGGTCCCGGAGCGATTTCCATAGGTGTTGAACACCAAGGTGCGCTTACGTGTTGGTCATCAACACTGGCAGTTTTGACCGATTCTGGCCCGGTTCTTGGACTATTACTCACTGTTTTGGGTT